>NW_008332686.1:901566-902913 GCF_000622305.1 Nannospalax galili
CCTGAGAAGGTTCCTGCTGTTGGGCTGTTGCTGAGGGAGGACTGGCAGGGGGAGGGAGCAGAGGTGGAGGTGGCTGGGTCACAGAGGGAAGGGGTTCCTCTTCTATTTGGAGACACTGGCAAAGAGCAGAGCAGAGAGGGAAATAGAAGACAGGAACAGTCTTTCCCTGCTTTTGATAATTCTGTACATTTTCTCCTATTCTTTTCCAAGATTCCAAGTCAATAGTTCCCATAGCAGGAAACCAAGGATTACATTCTATAGTAATATCTAAAAAGGCCTTAATCTGTGTTTCTGAACATTTAATTTCTCTAGACTTTAGCATGCATTTAAGAATAGATTGGAAGTGAAACCGGTCTGGAGAAAGAGAATTACCCATATTTACAATTGCCCCTTACCTACGAACCAGCATGACAAGGGGATCCGATTAGCCTAAGAGGGGAGAATTGCTCTGTCTACAGTGAAGCAGAGGTCTGAGAACATCCCTGTTTGGGTGCCAGTTTTAGGGACTCAAGCTTGTTTTGCTTAGTGGGGGACCTGCTGGCTTCGGGGCAGAGGGTCAGATCGGCAACAGAGTCAAACTCTGGGACCTGTGTCTTCCCAACAGGAAGATTTATTTTAGAATTCAGATGATTTTTATACATCCCAAGAAACTAACAGTCACGTGGGATATGGCAGTCACATAGAAAGATTTAGGGTACAAAGAAACAGGACATTTAGTCTATTAGTTGGCACCAGAGGGATTCTTAAACTTTTACTCAAGGTTATCAATGCCCATCCAGTAATTTATTGGCCACAATGTTTTCTTTCTTAGAGCTAAAAGCATGGTAAACTTTTAGATTTTAGCTCAGGAGTAAACCTTTAACCTGGCCTAATCTCTTAGCCAGGGATAGCTGAGTTATTTGTTTAGGACAAGGAGATGAGCTAAGGGTTGTTGATCAAGACGCTTTCCCACAGAGCAGGGAGCCTGCACTTTTATGACCAGGCCACTTCCTCCTGCCAGCCCAACAGTGTTCTGCAAGGCAGGGATTATCAGAGACACTGTTTTCAGTGCCCCTCCCTTTTAGCAGAGAATGCAGCTGGACCTATAAGTTTTAGGTTCACCTCACCCTAGGGCCTGGCATCCTGGTTTCCTACATCTCCTCCCTTTTTGTTTTTTAAAAGTAAGAAGAAGTGGCCATAGAGGCCACAGTATTATTAATCAAAATGTATTACAGTGCATAACTATTGGAGCTCCCATAAGAAGAAGTATGCCTATCAGTATTGGGCCCAAGAATGGAGTAAGCCATTGGAGCCATTTTGGCCAAGGTATAGAAAATTCATACATTTATCAATTTCCTTTTGTAAATC
>NW_008332686.1:905487-911825 GCF_000622305.1 Nannospalax galili
ATTAAAATATATAGGGGTGTGTTGCATAGGCATATCCTCTGAAAGAACCAGCAACAGTTGGGTATCCCAACCCTAAGAGACTCAGGAGACAGAGAGAGAGACAGTCACCCTTCCCACCTGAATGATCAATTTGTGGCTGCATTGTCTTCTTGACCTGTGCTTGTGGAGCATGGAGCTAAAAGCTGAGCCAAGATGTAGGGGGAAGGAGCCCACGGGTTCAAACCTTTCTAAGTAATTCTCTTCTGGACATTATAAACTATAGAAAAACCCAAATACAATGCATTGTGTTGGTTTTGTGGCTTGGGCATAAAAACAGCAGGACCTTGGAGCCAAGACAGTGTGTGGGGAGGGTCTCCCAGGAGAGAATTTGGCTTTACAGTATGTTAAATTACATAATTACACGTTTGTCTTAGTTAACATGTATAGTCTATGACAAAAAGAGCATACGAATGTTTTATAGTTTGCACGAAAATCTACAAACATCCATCATTAATTCATCTGAAAGGACTCAAATAATGGTGGTTACTTCTGTGATAACCACTGGAATAAATTTGGAGTTCACTTTTGTATTGACCATAGAGAATTCTTTCTTGATGATGTCTTCATGTACATAATACGCCACTATATTTAACATTGCCATTAAATATAGTAATAGGGCTGAGACACTGTGTTCCACCGCTGTAATGCATTGTCATGTGGATGATATTTTGTATCCAATGCATGCACATGTGCCTTATAAATAGACAGATGACTTGGTACCTTTTGTGTGTTTGATTTGCCATTTGTTTTTAGAAAATTTTAATTTCACAAGGATTTTCATTTTATGCTAATATATATTAATAACATTATCTATTTTCTTATTGTTTTGGGTTTTTAGTACATATAAACACAGATGTTCTATAAAAGTTTTCATCCAGAATTTCTTGAATTATTTCTGTCAGGTTACCCTATTTTATTCTTCTATGACACTGTCACTGAAAAGCTTTTACACTGCATAGACAGTGCCTACCTGGGTTCATCTTGTTCCTATCAGCTCTCATTGACACTTGGTCACTACCCACTGAAGCTTCGAGAGAGCAACTGACTAGCCCAACTGACTAGTGAGTTAGTCAAACCCTGCCATGCCCATAAATCTATTTATATTTAGAAATTTCTAAATATATTGTAGCTTCAAATTAACCAACCCTAGCCCAGTGCTCCCATGCTCAGTTTTCTCTGCTAGCTGGTAAGAAAGAGCCCATCCTGTTCTCCATGGCCCTCTTTGGGCCTTGGGCTTTTCCCAATGAAACTGCAGGAGAATGCATGACTATATATTTTGGTTATCCAGATCCCAAGTCAAAAGTCACAGAATAATAGAATGATTAAGAAACAAAATTTATCTTTTGTTATCTACACAAAACTCATCTCACCTTCAAGAATAGATGTTACCTTAAGGTTAAGTGATAGAAAAAATGTTTTCAGTGACAAGCAAGTGTAGAAGTTGTAATAACTGACAAAGTAGGCTTCAGATTAAAATTAATCAGAAGAGATAAATTAGGACACTTCATTCTGATCTAGGGAAAAATTGAAGACAATACAATCATAAACATATATGCACCAACCTCTGGTATACCCTATTTCTTAAAAGCAGTACTACTAGACTTTAAGACACAGATTAACTCCAACTTAGAATTAGTAGGTGACATCAATACACCACTATCTCCAATAGATGTGACATCTGGACAAAGAATAAACAGAGGGACAATTGAAATAAATGATATTACTTATCAAATGGACCTAACAGACATCTGGAGAAAATTGTACCCAAGCACCAAAGAATAAATGTTCTACTCAGCAGCATGTGGAAGTTTCCCTAAAACTGACCACATACTGGGGCACAAAACAAACCTCAAGAAATGTAAAAATATGTCTTGCTGTTACATCAGGATATATACTCACATCTAAGAACTTGGATCTAAGATCCACAAATAAGAGAGAACATACATTGCTTGTGTTTCTGAGTCTGTGGTGCTTCATATAGTATATCAGTTTCTAATTCAATCCATTTACCTGAAGAATCTCATGATTTTGTTTTTCTTTACCAGTGAGTAAAAGTCCATTGTGTAAATGTACCACACTTTCATTATCTATTCATCAGTTGAGTGACATTTAGGTTGCTTCCGTGGATCATAGAGGTTTATTTTTGCCATATTTTTAGACCAACCTAATATCTTACTGTATTTGAAATGTGCAGTCTTGTGTTTACTGACAAAAATATTTCCCACCACTTGTCAAAGAAGATTATTTTTACAACAGAGACTCATATTGAGTTACACTACTGGTCAAAGGCAGAGAATGTGTCTGTGAGATGCTTAGCCCTAAAAGACAGCCCTTCAGTCTCTACATATAAAATCAATGTATTTCTCAAGTTTCATCAGAGAAGTTTCCTGATGCAGCAGATGGTGATTAACGTGGAAACCCACAACTGGACAGTGTGCAGAGAAAAAGAGACTACAGAGTGCTTATCCCTGATTAGGATACCTATTTCAAACTTCTGCCTCCCAAGTCTCAGAGAATTGCAGAAGAGGGAGTGGGAATATTGTGGTGTATATCCACAAGGAAATAGCTTTCCAGCCAACTGGTCAGTTATTCACACGAATGCATAGCAATGGTGAAAGCATGCACAAATTCAATGCAAGTTCAAACAAGACAAAATCCCAGCATAGACACAGGGAAATGGGTAGGAAATCCCAACCCAATCTCAAAAACTTTTCGCGACTGATGGTTTCTGGGAGGAAGAGAGACTCTTGTTTAGACAGGCCCCAGTGGATGGACCCAAACTAAAAGACATTTGGGGATGTAAATCAGACTCTATTAGCCATATTATATGAGTACTTTAAATTGAGAGGATGGGGGTAGTAAAGGGAGGTGCAGATACAAAAGCTGACCTCAATACCACCAAATTATATTATATGAAAATTGCAAAAATTAAATTAAGTAAACTCAATCCTGAGATCATCTGATCATTTCACAGTGCTCTGGAAAAATACTAAAATTCATGGGGCAAATTTTTCAGAGTTTAATGTATGGTTTTCTTAGTGAGTAATATATTCAGGAACATTTCATAAATGTGTGGGCAGTTTCAGTTGTGAACTTGACCCACCTGGGTAGAGTGAATGAACTTCAACTGAGCAGTTTTCTTGTTGCATTGGCCTGTGGCATGTTTGTGAGGCATTTTTTGATTTTTGAGTGATGTTGGAAGGCCGAGTCCACTGTGGGTTGGTGGTCCTAGGTTTTATAAGAAGAGAGGCTGAGCACAAGCCAAGGGAGCTAGCCAGTAAGCAGCATTCTTCCACGGTCTGTGCTTCAGCTCCTGCTTTCAGGTACCTACCCTGACTTCCCTCAATGATGAACGATGAGCTGGAAGATGAAAGACAAAATTATCACTTTCTTTTCTCAACCCTCATAAAAAGAAGTATGCTTATCATGGGGAGGTATTAAATCTTATTAACTTCCATAGAAACTGAGTGAATGCAGCAATCCTATAAGCCTGCTTTGGAAATTTTTAAATATATTGTAGCTTCAAATTAAGATTTTAGTGGTGTTGTAGATGTATTTGATAATAGGTGGTAGTTGAAGTGATTACGAGTCGATGCATTACTTCTTTTCTAAATAAGAGAAGAAAACAAAAATGAAAATTAAATGATATGAATATATGAAGATTTTTTTCTGCCATCTATTCAACAAAAAATTAAATAGAATGAGTAATAAAACTACTTTAAAAATAAAAACGATGTTTTATATTCTTGTCTCTTTCTCGTGTGTTTGTGTGTGTGTGTGTGTGTGTAACTATAATAATTAAAGATGTCACAAAGCTAAGAGAGAGTTTGGGAGACATGGAGGGGAGGAGAGGGCAAGTGTTCTGGAAATTATATAAATACAGTAGTCACCTATAAAGCTTTCAAAATAATTCAAAAATTAAAAAGCACGTATTTGTGCTTATTTAAATTGTGGTGTCATTCTGCCACCTAGTGGATATTTTGATTTAACCACATGTAAGCAGAAATTAAAAACTCACAGCTACTGTATTGGAGATAAAGTATGTGCAATAATTGGCATATATGAAAAGAATTTCAGACAATTATAAAATATGATGCAGTTTGGTAATATTTATTAAGATTAGTATTAACATTTGGTTTTAATTATATCTAAAATGTGTTTCAAAAACTACAAACCTTTTATATTATTTCACATGAATCGAAAGACAATATTTGACTGAATTTAGAACATTTCAATTTGACTTATTTACTTCAAACACTATTATTTATGTTTCTTTATAAAACACCAGCAAAATTTTCAAAACGTTTTTATTCATTTGATCATTAAAAATATTAATATATTTCAAATGGCATGATAATACAGTTTTGCATACTGTAAATGTAGAATGAAAAATGAGATTTATATATCCTTGTGAATATTTACACATTGGTAACATATTCAGATATGTCTCAGTCTTTCTCATATTTATCCACATGTAAAGCTCTCTACCGTCTGTCAATCCAACGTTGCCTATTGATACCTAAATTGATGCTGGTTTTAAGCTTTCTACTTCAAACATCAGGCATAAAGATGAGACAGGGGCACCACTAGTACAAATGTCATCTTTCTAAGGAATGAATGCAGAAGAAGCCTCTAGCAACCAGGTAACTTTCTCATAAGTATTATAAGCTTGGAAACTAATTCACAGAATACCCCAATCATAATAATTACAAGAAGTGACATAAAATGTTAACAGAATTTTCACACAATTTTAAAAGTTTATTTAAATGAATTGTGGTAACTATACAATTCTATGTGCAGATTATCCTTTTTCTTGCCAGAAATGGCTACATTAAAAATTCTCAACTATTTATATCCAGTAAGCATGTCTTATTAGGACTGCAATTTTATTTACTTTCATGGTCGCTGATATGATTATTTTTAGTCATTATTGTTATACATATATTAAGTTTTTCATAACTTGGTTTTCATTTCTATCAATTACATTTTAATTTTTAAAAATACAAATTGTCCTTAACATCAATTTATCACTTTAACACATTTCAGTGTATAATATGGTGGCATTATGTGCATTCACATTTTTTGTATGGCTTTAACTACTGTCTCCAAAACATTTTCAACATTACGTATGTATTAAATAATGTAATTATTAATAAATACCTCTCCCATTCAGTTCCAGGTAAGCAGTATTCTATCTTTTTTCTTCACGAATTTCATTCTGACAAGCATCAAATACATGAGGCATCCTACAGTATTTCATTTATCCTCATGTCATAGTTCATCCTTGTTCAAAGATGTACATCTGTAGATGGGTGAATACTTATTTCCATCTTTGCCCTACTGTAAATAGAGGCAATCTGCAAGCAAGTATGTGATTCTGGTTTAATTTATCTGGTATATACTGGAGGTAGAATTGTTGAATCATATGGAATTCCCACATGAATTAGTTGAGGAACAACCATGCATTTTCCATAAGTGTTACCATTTTGGGTCACCTCCCATAATACTCAAATGGTTTATACTTTCATACCCTGATAATCATTTTCCCAAATTTCCTGCCTTTCTATCTTCCAATCTTCCTTTTCTTTCTACTTCTTTCTTTTCCTCCATCTCTATCTCTGTTTTAATGCCACCTCTCCTAAAAAATGTGGTGATAGCTTGTGTGTTATTTTGTTGCTGGTGGTGATGGTGGTGGTGATTGGTTCATTCATTTAGTTTATTTAGTTGTATTACTGACCTCAGAAACAAGTATAATCTGGGCCTGGTGGTGCATGTCTTTAATCTGAGCACTCAGGAGGCAGAAACAGGACAATCTCTGTGAGACGGAGATTAGTTTGCTCTATGTTACAAATTCCACTAGCTCTATATAACAAGTTCCAGACTATGGGGAAACTCTCAAAAAAAGAACAAACAAAATTAAAATAAAATTCAATAAAAATAAACTAAATAAATTAACAAAAGAAAAGAAAAATTGAGACAAGAATGTGAGACCTTCTTTACAGAATACTGCATATTAAATTAAATCACAACGGTATAAGCATCATGCAAGTTCCACAATGTATTCATGTGAGTAAACGAGTTACTCTCACCGTGGTTTTCATTGTCAACTCCCTCATGATTAGCATTCTGAAGCTTCTTTTCAGTTATTTATTTCCCATTTCTATATTTTCTGAAGTCATTAAACTATGGCTCTGGACATATTTTAAACATTAGTTATTATATTACTACTTTAATTTTTTATTTTAGAAGATTTCTTATATAAGAACAGTATTTACAATATTTTCAGACCTCTCCTCCCA
>NW_008332686.1:912567-914414 GCF_000622305.1 Nannospalax galili
CAAGAAGTACTATTCTAGTTATTTTTCTTCCTAAATGTTTTAGATGTTTCATTTTTTGTTAGTCATTGATCAGTTTTAATGTTTCATTCATATTTCAAGGTAAGGATTCAAGTTTATAATTTTTAATGAGTATACACAGCTTACCAAACAACATTTATGTCAAAGACTTCTCTGTTCCAATTTAATTTGCTTGGAATTTTGGCCAATTTACTGATCATGTACCATGTGTCTTTCTGAGCTATTTGTGTTACTCTATAGGCATATTGTTTGTTTTTGTACCAATGCCTCTCAGTTTCCATTGCTATAGTTTTCTAGTAAGCTTTAAATATGAAACTGCCAACATTGGTCTTTTCTATTGAGAGTTATTTTGGTTTTGGAATAACATGTTTTTGCATGAATTTTTTATTTTTTCTATTTTTCAGAAATGTCATTAGTTTTTGAATTTTTAAATGGAGAGTACCAGAACTGTAAGATATTAAAGCTTTAAATACATAAACAGGAGATGATGCCCTTTTATTGATATATGTACTCTTTATACACATAAATAGGAGATGACTTTTAATTGACATATTTCTCTTTAAATACAGAAACAGGAGATGCTTTTTTATTGACATATGTACTCCTTAACCAAAGCCAGCAGTGATTTGGACTTTTTCCTACAGCACTATTCATTTCTTTGCATTTTTACCTGCACAGTATATTCTATTTACACTATGAAAGAATTATTTTCTTTTTCTGAGTTTTAAGAATTTATTGAAACAATTACTTCTCTTCTAGTCTAAAACACAGAAATAATAAGTATACAAATGAATTTTCTCAATGTAAATACGCAAATAGAAACTACACAAGGAAAAAAGCATCAGGACCCCAAAAGCCCCCACTGTACTCCCTTCCAGCAACTGAATCCCTTTCGAAGCATGGCTGCATTATTCTTTCCTGACTTCATAGAATTTGCTTTCTTTGTTTCTTGGTTATGTTCAATATTTTGTTTCATTCACTCCTTTCCAGGTTGTTCATTAAAATTATAGAAATGCACCTGTATTTTTCATAAGGAATGTGTGTATGTGTATCTTCATATACTGCTTGGGTTGGTTTATTAGGTCCTGTAATTATGTCTCATGTGAATGCAGACATGTATCTATTTGGAATATTTAGTCTTTCTACACATAAAGTCATATTGTCTGTGCAATGGTATGTCTAATTTTAATTTTTTTCTTTTTACATAACTTCCATTAGCCTATATTAACTGAACAAAACAGTGTCATTAGGAAATTTTCATGCATATTTATAATGTACTTTGAGCATAATCACCAACCAGTATCCTTTTCTCTTTCCCTCTTGGCCAATGGGCCTCCGCATCTTTTTGAGTGATCTTCGGTTATTTTCATGTTCTAGATCAAGAGTCTGTATTTGACAACCAACATTTAATATTTGTCTTTCTGAGTCTGACTTATTTAACATAACATGATTCTCAGTATGAATCTTAAGTTTTTCTTTTACTTATTGGTCTGTCAAGAATTTTCAACAAAACCATGAAGAAAAACGGAGAAAACAAAGATCTGCAGAGACTGTGGATTTGGGGGAAGGTTTCAATGTTTTTCATTTGGGATAATATTTGATGCTTGCTCTAAGTAAGTAATTTATCTCACTGAAAAAATTTCATCTATTTACATTCTTAATGTTTTTGTTTTTATTATGAAAAGAGGTGGGATTCCATCAAATTCTCTTTTTGCATCAATTGGGTCATATTATTTTCTCTTTATGTTGTTAATGTATATTGCATTGATTGATTTTTGGATGTAATATTATGATTGTATTAAAGGACTGCATTCAAATAGACATGACAT
>NW_008332686.1:914515-914736 GCF_000622305.1 Nannospalax galili
AGCTTTAAAGACCCTGGAGTGCATATCTAAACATAAGAACAGAGCTAAAGATTTCATTGAAAGAATATTGAAATTGATTCACTGTATAAAACAAAGTTCATAACAGTGTGTTGTAATTAAAATGAAAGAAAAAGTTACACATCATTTTAAAGTTTGTGTTCAGTAACAGATTGCTACATTTACACCTATAAAAACAGAAATGTACATAACAATGAAATTGA
>NW_008332686.1:916220-920230 GCF_000622305.1 Nannospalax galili
ATATATTTTGTGTTAAATGTGCAAATGCCTCAGGAAATAGTAAGTGTAGGATAGCAAATCAATGAAATCTAAATGATAGGTGAAGAAAAAGTGCAGGTGTTTGTGAACACTATCTTCATATGCAGGATACAATTGTGAAATTGTCTTACAGAACAAAAGCTCAACAATATGGCAACATCTGCAGGGCTTTTAATTTTAGCACATAGATATATAGCTCTCATACTCCGTGGAGTCGTCTTTATTTTGAGATTAAATTAAGTTTTGACATTAAATTTCAAGATGTAATCATAATTTAGTTCAGAGAAAAATGTGGTTAAGTGATAGAAAAGGATTCAGTACTTATGAAAATAGTTCATTCTGTTTTCCCCTAACTTTTCTTGCCTTATGATAACTAGATAAAGTACTGTGAGGTTCCACTGTGGTTACTGTTGTGTAGGACTTAAGGTGAGTCTCCAAGGACTGACTCACAGTGTAGTCCTGATGCAGCAGGTGGTTACACTTTCTCTCATGGTCTTTTTAAGGTTTTATCCCTCGTCCTGTCTTGTGTATTGGTTCTTCTGAATTTTATTTTATTGTGAGGACCACAATAATAAATTGTAAAATATAAAAATAAAAAGCACATATAAGGAGACAATTTGTATTTTTATTTGAATTAATGTAACTCCTGACATAATTTTACATGATGCTTTTTTGAGTCATCCCTAATAATCTTTACTTTATTTTTCACTCTCCCTTTTTGATTGCCTCTTTTAGTCAACTTTACTACGTTTTTCCTAGGAACCATGAAAACCAGACATCTGAAGTAATCTTCATTCTCTTGGGCTTCTCAGAATACCCGGACCTCCAGCTGCCCCTGTTCCTCATGTTCCTGACCATTTATACAGTCACTGTGCTGGGGAACCTGGGCATGATTACCATCATCAGGGTCAATCCCAAGCTCCACACCCCCATGTACTTCTTCCTTACTCACCTCTCCTTTGTTGATTTCTGTTACTCTACTGTGGTAACTCCCAAACTATTAGAAAACTTGGTTATGGAAGACAGAACCATCTCCTTCGCAGGGTGCATCATGCAGTTCTTCTTTGCATGTTTATTTGTGGTGACAGAATCCTACATGTTGGCAGTGATGGCCTATGACAGGTTTGTGGCAGTGTGCAACCCTCTGCTCTACACAGTTGCCATGTCTTCAAAGCTGTGTTCCATTTTAGTGGGTGCATCATACTCTTGGGGTTTCATCTGTTCCCTGACACTTACTTACTTTTTACAGAAGTTATCATTCCAAGGAGTTAATGTTATTAATAACTTTCTCTGTGAGCACACTGCTATTGTGGCTGTATCTCTCTCTGATCCTTACATTAACCAGGTGATCATTTTCGCCTCTGCTACATTTAATGAAATAAGCACCCTGATCATTATCCTTACATCTTATATTTTCATTTTCATCACAGTCATGAAGATGCCTTCCACCGGGGGCCGTCATAAAGCCTTCTCTACATGTGCCTCCCACCTGACTGCCATTTCCCTTTTCCATGGGACTATACTTTTCCTCTACTGTGTTCCTAATACAAAGAGCTCATGGCTCATGGTCAAGGTGGCCTCGATCTTCTATATAGTGGTCATTCCCATGCTGAATCCTCTGATTTATAGTCTCAGGAACAACGATGTCAAGAAGACATTCAGGAAGCTCATGAGTACAAAAATATAATGCCATATAATGTCATGTTGGTGAGATTTACCTATTCAAATGATTGGCATATTAAGTTTAAAACATCAGTAAGTTAACTCTAAATTGATTGATTATTGAAGCTCCGTTTAATTTGAAGCACATCATTTATAAAACTATAAGCAATGTAGCAAATAACTTTATGTTTAAATGAAGCCTTTACACTCAGAGTTCAACATGAATAAAATTTCAATTAGCACACATTAATGATGAGGTAAATCTCTTATTGCTTTTTAGTCATTAGAGAATAGTTCAGAAAAATTCTCCCATCATCAATAGGTAGTTTAATTGGCTTACGGAAATGACTATCTCTGCTCTTGTCACATGAAATCGTGGTTGATAACTTTTGTGAATAACAAAATCTTGGTAAATTTCCATGTAATATAGTTCCCATGCTATTATAGACTGAAAACTACAGTCTTTCCTTCTTCTGAATTATTACTTGTTATTTCCAAAACAAGCATTTTAATTTCCTTTAAGGTTTTATAACAAATCAATGTAATGAAAATTATCTAAATTTTCAACAATAAATAGTAAATAAAAAAATGCATGTAACTATAGGAATACATTTCTTATTTAATATTTGATAGTTAACTAGATTTGACATACACTTAACTAAGAGTTCTGTCAAATTCTGTATACATTTATATGAAATCCCATTTTAAACAAGAAATAATGTATTTAGGAAATATAAGTACAGCAATGATGAACTGCATTTGGCATAAAATTATATTTTAAGTTTAAAAAATACTTTATTGATTTGAGAATATCACACAATGTATTTTTGATCACATCCAGACCCTCTGCCCCCTCTTCATCCCAATTTTAATACTGTCCTCAGATTCATGTCCTCTATTATTATTTTACATTTTTAAGGGCCAAATAAGTCTATTCTGTGTTTCCTAAATGTTCCTGGACTAAGATTTATCCTTTGTAGTCTTGTAAACCTACCAGACATCACATCAGTAAGGAAAATTGACTCTTTCTCTCCCAGAGAGACTGTGATTTCCTGCCCACTCTCTCTACCCATGCTGGGCCCCTGTCTGACTTTGGTTTGTACAAATCTTGTGCATACTTTCACAAGATTTGTGGGTTTATATATACAGTATGTTGTCCAGAGAACACCTTCCTTGTATTCCTCTACCACCTCTGGCCCTTACAGTCTTTCTGCTACCCCTTACTCACTGATCCCTGAGCCTTAAGATGAGAGAGTGTGATAAAATTGTCCTTATTAGGGTTGAACACTACTGCCTTTTATTCTCTGTGTGATGACTGTTTGTGGGTCTTTTGTTAATAGTTATCTGGTGCAAGAAGCAACTTATCTCGTGAGATTTCAGAGATGCACTGACCTATGGACATAACAATAAGTCATTATGGGTCAATTTAAAAATATGTCTAGTTAGCAGAATGACATAGGAATAAATTCTCCCCTATAGCCTATGATTTACGTAGCCACAGGTTCTTGCCCTTATAACAGTGTCAGGTATGGATTCCCTGTTGCAAAGCAAGCCTTAAATCCAATTAGAAGGTGGCTGTTTACTTGCATAACGTTTGAGCAACTATTGCACCAGAGGGCATACTGTGCCAGGCAAGTTGTTAGTGTAGTTTGCAGAATTCACAGCTTTGTAAGTTGTTGATTACCTTTCTCTGCCAATAACATGCATGTCACGTTCTAATACTATGAAAGCTAGTCAGCAGAGATGAAAATTCAAGGTTAGTAGCAGCTTGATTTCTCCTTGTTTGTTCTGAGACTCAAGTATATATTTTCTTCAACAATGGGATCTTACCATTACATTCTGGTGGGTAACCAAGTGCAATGGCAACAACCAGTGTTGTTTGAGGGTCTGTGGAAACTCTCTGATCCACAACTCCAAATGAGGGAGTCTATTCCTGGCATTGGGCTTTTCATTTGCTTGTCTTTGGTGTCTAGTAGGGCAACTGAACCCCTTTTAAAAATATATTTTTATTGCGTTTTTGTCCATTTTGTATAAATTTAGAGACCATGCCCCATCCATGCCCCTACTTTTTGAGGGTAACTACATTTAAACTCTTTTTATGTTGTCTTGTATATGTATATATATTGAGAAAAATATATGTACTAGTTTTCCATTTGACTCTTTCTGTAGATATTTAGTATTAATTATCTCTCATTTTTCCTCCCCTTTCTGCTCAATCCTCCTATTTCCCAGCCTGTTAAACCCTTCCCAGCCATAAATAGGAAAGGGTTCCCTTTCCCATTTCTATCTCTGAATTCTATCATCCCTCCTAAGACCCTTTTATTATGGCT
>NW_008332686.1:921600-923245 GCF_000622305.1 Nannospalax galili
ACATGCATGCTGAAAATATATGCATACAATAAATAAAAATAATAAATAAAATATTTAAAAAAATAAAAATGCACCGAGTATATTACAATCTTAAACATAAATGCACAAAACAGTGATAGTGGGTGACATCAGTACCCCACTATCACCAATAGACAGGTCACCCATATAAGATTAAATAGAGAAGCAGGGTTTGGTAGTGCACACCTTTAGTCCCAGCATAGTAAGGAAATACTGGACCAAAACAAGCCTGAAAACCAGCAGGGCACACCAAACCAGTAGCTCCACATCCAACTTCTGGGACTTTACTTCCAAAGGGCTTAGATGTCTCAGCTTCTCTAGCTTTGCTGCGTGCTGGTACTCTCTCTTGTGCTGGTACTACTCTTTGTATGCAGGTCTTCTTGGCAGATGCCTTATAGCTCTGACATCACGAACTTCTTGGGGTCTCTATTGACAAAGAGGCTTCACCTTCACAGCTTCATACAATGGCCTATCAGGGCCTTCTCTAGGCAGGGGTACCCCTGCTCCATGCTGCCTGGCCTCAGCAGCTCTCCGAAACTGCAGAGGAAGAACCAATGACACCTTCACTCTTGCATCTTTCATGCCTCTAAAGCCAGCACCAGGTGAACAACAATGCCAAGTTTGACTGCAAGTTTGGTGATGGACTCCAGCCTGCTTTATATATTTTAGAAGCTTTTCTCTTCAGTGGTCCCTGCAGCAATTTCCTTTCACAAGTTGGAGGCTTAACTAGGTTTGGTCTTTCCCTGGAGGCACTCTCTCCATTGTTTTAGTTTGAATCTCTAGGCCCCTCCTTAATCACTTTAATCTCCTTAATTGCTTTAATCTCTTTATCAATGGGATCCTCTCCATCACATGCCCAGGCTACAACATTAATCTTCCTAGTGCTTTTTTTCAATTGATACGGTATATTCTGTATTTTTTTCTGCCCCATTTGCTCTTTTTCACTAAATCTGTACAATATTCAACATTAATAGCCATGCCACCGTTTCTACATTATAGGCTATCTTGAAATTTCTTCCCCTCAAGAAATTAGTCCATTGGTTTTCAACTTAGCTTCAAGAAAGCTTTTTGGTCTAGGGTAGACTCCAGCCAGACTCTGCCAAAATAGCCCAAGTGCTGCTTAAGTCCTTATTTTGCTTTTGAACTTACTTTTGAACTACATTGTTCTCAGCACTACTTTCTTCCAGATGTTTCTTAGAATGGCCTGTTAAGCTCTGCTTACAGCAATCAACCTTTTTTATAGCCCAAATTTCCAAAGTGTTCCACATTCCTCCAAAACCCCACATAGTCAAGTTCTTCATAGTCAATACCCACTCTCTGGTAGTAATTACTTATTAGTAACTTCTCTGTTGCTGTGATAGAAACACTGACCCAAGCAATTTATAGAAGGAAGAGTTTATTTGAGTTTATGTGGTTCCAGGGGAATTAACAGTCGATCATGTCAGGGAGACATAGAGCAAGAGCAGCAGAAGCTAAGCTCTCACATCCTCATGCAGGCCCAGGAAGCAAGATAGCAACTGGAGATCTGGCAAGGCTTAAGAATTCTCTAAGCGCACCCCCAGTGACGTGCTTCCTCTAGGATAGCCACACCCTCTAAAACCTCCCAAAACAGCGCCATCATCTGGGG
>NW_008332686.1:923887-933589 GCF_000622305.1 Nannospalax galili
ATTTTGCAGTTTACATGACATTTGGGAAAGGGGATAACTTGCAAAGACATCAGTTCTCATAGGCTTATATTTGGAATGCCCATCAACATTGTATCTCATCCCACAGTCTCCATCAGCTTTGTTCAGCTTTTTGCATGCTGCCTCACCCCACTGTTCACTGCTCTCTATTCCAAAAAAGGCGATTACACCATTTGCTGCTGTGCTCGAAATTTCACAACAAAACATAAATCCTTTGGCCACAGAGCCACACAAAATGGAAAGAGAGCAGCCTAGTGATTTTTCCAGTTTATATGTATCCATAGCCCCTCGCCATAATGAGCTTGACTCTTTCTGAAGAACATGGGAAGGAGTGGGACCACGGCTTGTCAGAGAAACTTCTGGGTCACACTCCACCCCTTCTTTTGGCTCTTACAAATTTTCTGCCACCTCCTCCACAAAGGTCCCTGAGCCTTGAAGGGGGTGACAGATGCAGGGTGATCTCTCTTGTATCATGGTGAGATACTGACCTCTTAGGCCTCCCCACCATTTTTCTTCAAGACATGGCCACTGATCTAGCTCAGAGGAGTCTCTCCTACTATAAAGACAAATGGAAGGAAGTAGACACATCTAAACAAATATACGAGTAAATACAAATGCCTAGAAGATATCCCAGTATCTGTATCATATTCATTTAACAGTGTAGTTGCAATGGCTTCCCCTGGGGCTTAGCCTTCCCTGATACAGGGGTTTGGCCTGGTCTCCAGCACCAGATGTGTGTTCCACCCCTATGTCGCCTGAGTTCTCTAGGGTCCCTTCCTCCTGGTACTATTAGACAAACCATATAACACATCTTTATCTGAACTTTTCATAGTTTATATCCTGGATAGGAGAAATAGAGTAACTTACAAAGGCAAACACCTGGCTCCCCATTCCAGTCTGTGGCTCAGTGGCCCACCATTCCAGATTGCTTCTGCACCCTGCCTACAGTCTCCATTAGCTTTTGCCTTTGCCTCGTGGTCCCGAAGTCTCACCCCAGGTTGGTAAATGCCCCCTCTCACATCCACATAGGCATGATACCAGGGCCATTTTTCCCGAGTTGTGGCTGCCAAGATTGCACCAATGTTCCTCTCTCTGTGACTAACTCTCCATAGCTCCCTCTCAGTAGCTAACCCTCCGCAGCCATTCTCTGCAGCAGGCCTGACCCCTCAGATGAACAAGTGCCCCTTGGGATGCACAGTAGGAATGTACTTTATCCAATTAGAAATTTCTCAGTTATGTGTATGATAGTTGAACCACTATTGCAATAGCAGGCATTGCTTGGCTTGTCTATACTGTGCAGCATGTGGGGTCCATTGTTGAGGAGAATCATAGGGGATCCTTTTCCCCCAGCTATCTGCATAGCACCTTCTGGCACTATGAAAGCCATCCATCCAGTAGCATGATGTTTTTAGCTTAATCTTGACTCTGTCTCTTCTCCTACCCTGACATCATGCAGTGTCTTCAGCAACATGGCCTCACCTACCTTTCTAGTGTACAACCAATGTTAGTGGAAATAGCCTTTGTTAATTTAAGGACCTCTAGGATCTGTCTTTCCAATAGCTATAGGGGGCCAAACCATGCCTGGTACCATAGTTTTTCTTAACAGTTGTTCAGTTTTGGGAACCTCTGTTTTCATTTTACCCAATGATAAAACTCCCATGAATCTTAAAGCTATAGCTGATATTTGTTTCTTCAGGTATACTTGAATATCTTTCAAATATGTTTCACATCTGTAAAACACTCAAAGGTTAACATCATATATTCAATCATAGAAAAGGCCTAACAGCAGGGAGAAGTTTTATCCATTTGTATCAATTGCTTTCTCCATAGAGCTCTGTTAGTTACCATAGAATGGGTACGAGGCATTATTTGGTTAGTTCTTTACTATCTTTAGTTATCCTTTTGGAGTCATTCTGCATCTGGGGATTTTACATGGAGCCTCTTTGTGTCTTCTTATCCTTGATACACTTACAGGTGCTGGCTCAATTTGCCTGACTTAGGAGGCAGAGGATCTTTCTTATCCCTTCTGCACCTGTTGGTTCCCTGAGTCAGGCAGGACCTGGGTCTGCCTCCTGGCTGTAGCCATATCTTCTGCCTCTCCTTTGATCATACCTGGCTTCTTGGGGAGGCCCTAGTGGGAAAAACTGCCTACGCCCCTAGCATAGCCTTTCTCTGTAGAGAAATGTATCTCATTTAATCTTTGGGGATCCTTAACCACCCGGGGTCAGTTTTTATCCTCTGAATGCCTTAGGCGAACTGTTCTTCAGGTTTTAAAGCCTTATAGAAACTCCCTAGTACCAAATTTGGTTTTCTAACAACTTTTTCTTTGAGAATTTGGACTGAACATAAATCTTGCCACATTTGTTTTTGAGTAACCTAATCGGACTATTTTTTTTGGTCTATTCTGTTGTATATCTCTTGTAGATTGCTCTATTATTCTACAGACATGTTTTACACCCTGGTTTGAGTCACTTGGATTTGCTAAAGCCTCTCTCCCTTTACAAAGATCCTGTACCATTAGAGGGCTTAGTAAAACCATTAAAGCACTATATTATTCTCAAGATCCCAGTTGAATTAAGCTTTCCTTTATATCTCTGGTAAACACAGCCCTATCTGGCCCAGGGAACTGGGCATTATCAATTGCTTTTCTCATACCTAGTTCTCTCAGTAATGTCTGCCCCTCTTTTATAGTCCTCCAGCCCTTGCTAATCATGAGAGTCTTCGTTGGTGATGACCATGTATCTTTAATGCCTTGCATAAGCCATTCCATTTGGGATGGTTCCCTCCTGTATTGGCCTAGATTAAACAGTGTATGTCTCAAGGATGGATGGGTGGATATATAACACAGCTATGATGCTTCTAAAGGACTTAAACTAACATTATTTTCTCCTATGTCCCATACCCTCACAAGTCACATAGTGAGGGCTATTTAATTGTTTGTTTGAAAGTCTTTCCTAGTTTCATCAGCTCCATTGTGGAGTACTGTTAACTATTTTTTTCTTTTTGCATCATAGGTTGTTGAATCTGAAGGGAAGCTTTAACTACAATTATTTTTAGGTTGTTTCTTTTCTCATTGCTATATTTTAACTTGGGTCCTTTGACTCCTGGCCCCCTAACCTTAGGCAAGTTAAAATCTCCCATTTTTCCTCTCTCTCAAGCTCTGAGGCTGAGACTGAATTTGCTAGTAACTCCTTAGTCTTTATAACCTGGACTGGGGTTCCCTTTGTGGCAGACAAATATTTTATTATGCAAAGTGGCCACGCCCCCTCTTTGGGTTCCCCTCTTGAGTCCAAGCCTTGTAAAATATTTTCTAGGGTCTCTATAACCTCTAAAGAATCTTCAAATACAAGCCACTGAGCTATTTTCCCACATTTACATGATGGCTGTGGCCCAGGGATTTTCCCCTTTGAGTCTGCCCATGTCTGTGTGGCCCATGTCATTCTAGTTACATATTCTATGGTCTGTTGTATAACCCATGTGAGCACCACTAACCCCTTTGCTTTTCCAGAATTCTGTGGTTTGTTGTTTCCAGCATCATCCTGCCTGGCTGCACCAATTGTTTCACTAAATTCTCCCCTTCCCACTGGGAGACCTACCATCACTCAGGGTCTCTTGGTCCTGATGCAGACTGACAAACCTACGTAAGGCATTCTATTTGAATTTTGCATAGTTTATATGTTGTCCAGGAAAGGGGATGACTTACAAAGGCATGGGTTTTCATAGGCTTATATTTGAAAAGCCTCCCACCAGCTCATACTGCCCTGCAGTCTCCATTAGCTGTGCTGTATTCCAAAAATGGCAGCTACCCCATTTGCAGCTGTGCTCAAATGTCCACACTTAAACATAAGTCCTGTGGCTGGATAGCCACACAAAATGACAAGAGAGCATGGTTTTCCTGGCTTATATATCCAGAGCCCCTCCCCTTAATGGGCTTGCTTCCTTCCATAGAGTATGGAAAGGAGATAGGACTGTGGGTCCTATCAGAAGAATTTCTGGGTCACAGCCCCTTACATATAGCTGCAGAAGCATATTCACATCATGGCAGCTGCTGTTTCCAGAGCAGGGAGTGGTAGCCACGATACCTTTTATGTTCTATCTTCAAAAGTCTCACATCATCATTTCTGACACTTTCCTCTTCATTTTAGTCATCAGCCCTTTTCAGTGTTAGAGAGAGCTGCACAGGGTAAGAATGGCATCAGGCAGGGATCATAGGGACCAGGTGGGAAATTGGGTGCCACAGTTCATAGCAATGTCTCCTATGATCTCACATACCTGTGTCATAGTTACACACATTTCAGATTTCACCAGATTTTCCCCTGTCTACTAAGTAAACACTATAGATTCCTAAGTGTCCATTTTTCTCCAGCATTTTGGGAAGTTATCTAAGAGGCAGAGCCATACACAAATGATGCATTAGAAACTGCCACTGATGAAATGGAATCTCTGGTGCCAGACCAAATAGCAATTTATTCTCAAAATGAAGGGTGTGGTAGCTTGAATAAGAGTCTCCAATAGGCTCATGTCTTTGAACATTTAGTCTCCAGATGATAATGCTGTTTGGGAGATTACCAAAACTTTAGGAAGTGCAGCCTTGCAGGAAGAAGTCATTGTAGACAGGATTTGAAGGCTTATAACCTCAGTAAACTTCCTGTCCTCTCTCTGATTCTGTGTACAGATGAAAATGTAATCAGACAGCTGACTCCTGCTACTATGCCATGCCTTCCTCTCTGTAACTTTAGTCTAAAATACACCCTTTCTTTAAAATAATAAAACCTGAAATGATTCATTTATTGATATTCATAATATTGAGAATATTGAGAACCTTGGTGTATAACGTTAGAAAAAGCAAGGTACATTTTGCAAGTGATTATTCTTAAACATTACCAAAAAAGTGTCTTAATATGGTAGAAAAAGAAAATCTTGTTAGAAGCAAGTATCATTTAAAAGATTCATTTGAGTGGGGCAAGGTTGTCCATATCTTTAACCCATGCACTCTGAAAGTCAAGAGAGATGGATCTCTATGAGATCAATGACAGTCTGCTCTACATAGCAAGTTCCTGGCCATCTGTGGTTACAGAGCGACACTCCTCACCAAAAAAATTTTTGTCTAAATTTCAGATATGAAAATATTTCCTGTCTAGAAGCATAAGCTTTCATCATGGCTGACAAGGCATTGTTTGTTATCGATAATTTTCATTGTTTAATATTAACCATCCATTAAGTTAAACCAATAAAGAACTTAAATTACTAGAAATTATAATAAAGTTATAATAACTTGTCATCAGTTGCTCTTAGGTTACTTCTTTAATAAAGATGGTGCTCAGTGTTGTACATATTCTAGTTCATGTGGGGCAGAATTTGATAATTATTTAACAGTTCCTCCTTTGTTCATGAATACTTGTAACTTTGTGGTTCCACAAGAGGCAGAGAACTATATTATACCCTAATTCATGTTATTTGCTCTTACTTGCATGATTTGAAAAGGTGAGGTTCACTTGAAGTGTATGTTTGTAGTAGTAACTCATCTCTAGTTCTGATTTGAACAAAGACCAGGAACAAAATAAACCAAAAGATACAAAAGACATTAGCTGGTGAAGTTACTGCTGTCTCGGGGCCTATGTAAATGCTAACAAATGGAAGCAAACCTGCTTTAATGAAGTCGTGATCTAATTAATTTCATTGTATAGAATTGGATGCTGTGAGTTTCTTTTCATCCATAAATAACTGCTGTCTGAATTAAATCTGGATGCTCTGATATCCCTATTTTATGCTTTACAACCATGGAAGAACATTGAAACAGTTATCACATATATCTCATATTATGACAGAAGAAGGAAACTACATGGGCTCCAAACACATTGGTAAGACTCTCTTGGTGATGAAACTAACACAGATGGTAAAATAAAAGTGAAGGATATAATCTAGTGCAGTCATTTTAGCTAGTACAAAGAAAGAAAACACAATGAACAATGTCCATGTAATTTTGTTACAGAAAACTGGATTTCAAAGTGATAAATATTTATTTCGATCCATATGTAAGATTTTAATGCCAAAACTACAAATGTAAAGTTGAGACATTTCGCATCATATTTTGACTATCTCAACATATTCTAATTTTATTTGATGACTCAAAAGTCCTTGTTTAAATTAGAATCATTTAAATATCTCAAAATAATTGTACTTGAAATTTTAGTGGAACAGCATACTGACCTAAGCAGAGAGATGCCGAAGTCAACTGAAACTGAAATCTAAGTCCTATGATATCTAATTCAAGGATTCGATTTAGTGGTTTGTATTTTCAATCCTGACAATTTCTGCTATTTTAAATGTTTATTGAACAATAGGGTGAACAGATATCAGTGTGTTAATTAGTGGGCTGCCAAATATTCATGAGCTGACCTGACACTGAACAATAGCTCTGTTTTCTAAATATTAAATAAACTTCCTAAAATTTTGTGTTGTGGTACAATAATCAGTATTGCTTACTTCTATTGCCATCACATCACTGTTGCTTAAGCTGTCGTTCAGTGAGTTAGGCTTGTAAATGGCCATTCAGTAACATATACGACAGAATGCATGCAATCCTGTGGGCGGGATATGGAGGTGTGCAGATAGGGGAGGGGATCTAAATATGATTAAGATGTATAAAATGGAGAAAAATTCAATAAACATATTGAAAATATAAATAATAAATAAAAGCATAAAAAGACAGAGAATGTCTTGTATACAAGTCCAGAAATTTTAAATACAAAACTCAACAGAGAAAGGTGATATGTACGATGAAAGTATCAGGTTGATGGCAGACACCTGTGGACTGCCTTGTACCTTCCTCCAATTGAAGGAATAATAATAGTGATAAAAATAGGAATTTAGGAAGAAATAAAATGCAGTTACTTCATCCCAAAATGGGGAGACAAAAATGTTCTTCTGGGTGATGTGTTAGATAAAGGTAGAGCAACAATGCCAATGTGCTCACAACCTTATTTCTGAACCTAATCCCATGAAAGAATCAAGTCAACAAGTAGGACACTAGTATTAAAGTCAATGACAATACAAGAGTATGCCATAAATATAAAATCAACAACAACTCAAGAGTATGACATCAGTAATAACAAGGATCCTGAAGGATTGAACTCTTTACAAAGGGCGGCTATGAATTGCCACAAATTATTCATAAGCCATCTCTGCCAGCATGGTTATATCTGTTACCAAGATATGCACAAAGAGGGAAAATTTGATGCACCTTGTGAAGAGGGCTCTGTTCTCCAAGCAGAGAGTTCTAAGATTTTTGGAATAACTACTGTAGAGGAACAGAGATCAGCAAGACATTAATGCAAAGGAAACACTACCAGAAGGCAGTCTCACAGATGAGCAGATATTTAAAAAGCATGGCAAATTAATTGTTAATTCAAATGATAAATTACATATCACTTTAAACAAAATTTGGAAAACTGAAGATAAGTTTATGTGGCAGAAAAATTAATTTTTATGATTTTCAGAATGAAAATATTGTGATTCCCACGGTGTGTTTCTTCCATCGTGGGACAGGATACGAAAATAGTGAACCCCAAATGTGTTGATGTGAAGATTTTGAAGTGTTCATAATGTACTGTTCTGGGATTGTTTGCTTGTCAGAGAAAGAAACAAAGAAAAATGTACTCATGTTTAGATGGAAAGAGAGAGAGAAAGAGAGAGAGAGAGAGAGAGAGAGAGAGAGAGAGGAAATGAGGGCTGAATAAAAAGAAAAAGACAGGGAAAGGAGAGAGTAAAATAAAATAGAAGTTCAGGTACAAGTTCCGGGAGTGTTGAATTTGGGCATCATCAGTGACCGCTTTCTCACCTATTGAAGGAAGGACAGCACAATTCAATTTTCATGTTCTTTTGCCTTTTATTCACAAGTTATTTTTCGAAGAAAATATAATCATATGTATAAACCAAACTACACATAGGAATATTTATCTTTTGTTTATTATTTGAATGAGAGAAAACAAAAAAACTACAAAACCAATGTATAAAGCACTAAAACAAAAGTGTGTGTGTGTGTGTGTGTGTGTGTGTGTGTGTTTAAGATCATAATGAGTGAGAAAGGATTTTTGTTTGAATTAACTTTTTCACAGTTTCCTTTACACCCTTATTTCTTAGGCTATAAATTAGAGGGTTTAGCATAGGGATGACCATACTATAAAACACAGTGACTATCTTAACAAGAATTAATGAGCTTTTAGACTTGAGCACACAGTAGAGAAGGAGGATGATCCCATGACAGAAGGATAGTGTGGTCAGGTGGGAGGCACAAGGCTTTTCTTAGTGCTCCCTTTGTAGGAATCTTGATAACAGTAACAAAGATGACAAAATAGGATATGATGATGATTAGGAGACTGCAAATCTCATTGAACATACAGATGAATAAGCATGCCAGCTGGCTTATGGAGCTATCAGAATAAGCTGCTGAAATGATGGCAGAGAACTCACAACAAAAGTGGTCAATGGTGGTAACAGATTTACAATAAGTCAGTACCAAAAGAAAATATGTGAGTGTGGTAACACAGAGAGTACCCCACAGGTAAGTTCCATTTGCCAGTATAGCACAGAGCCTTTGAGACATAGCCACTGTGTAGAGAAGAGGGTTGCAAACTGCCACAAACCGGTCATAGGACATCACTGCTAACAAAAAGGTTTGGGTGACCATACAAGAACAACCAAAGAAAAACTGTACTATGCATCCTTTGAGGGACATGGATTTGTCTTCTGCTACCAGATAGTCTAACAGTTTTGGTACAATCACAGTGGTGTAACAGACATCAACCAAGGATAAATGGCTCAGGAAAAAGTACATGGGAGTGTGGAGCTTGGGATTAATCCTGATGATCAAAATCATACCTAGGTTTCCATGACAGTAATGGTGTAGATGAGCAAAAAGAGTAGGAAGAGAGGCACCTGCAACTTAGGATACTCCGAGAATCCCAGGAAGACAAATATGACTCCAGAACTCTGATTTCCTTCATGCTGCATTTGGAGCCTGTTGGAAGAAACCAGAGTTCATCCCAAGCATCAGAAAGGCAATCAGAAGAACAGTTCTTAATTCACAGCACTGCAGTGTACACAGTACAGACACAGCAACAAGTGTCTGAAAGGAACCTGGCAGAGTGTACAATCACAGTCAGTATATGGTCATGTATTTAACTTACTTGGAAGAAAACAGCAGCAGGACATTCCCTTACTTTAATGTACACTGAACATTCATTCACAGTTCTGTGTGAATTCTTTATTCTTACCATTCTGAACGAGTTTATACTCCAAACAGCACTGAATTCTCAATTAAGAATTCCAAATACTCAAGTCCTCGCTCGTGCACCTACTCCTTCTCAATTTGTGACATCTCTTTAAGATGCAGTCTTTCCATATGAAATGTCAATTAACAGAAATGAATATAATAAAAGAAAAGATAAAAATATGCTCTTGTGAACATCAAACATAAAATTGCTTATATAAATAGTCTGTAAGCCAATAAAATATATTTAAAATTATCCCAGGAAAAAACTAAATGTTATATTAAAATAAATATGAATGCCATCTTTTAAAAATATTGAGGCTGGAGAGATTTTTCCATGATGTTGTTACCATAGGAACATGTATAATGATTCACAAATCTCAAATAACTCCAAATAACTCCTTCTTAAGGAT
>NW_008332686.1:933693-968056 GCF_000622305.1 Nannospalax galili
AAACATATATTTTGGGACCATGAAGTAATTATATTTTAATATTTAATCTTTGTGTCTGTCTAGCTACATTTTATTCATAAATATATATGATTGAAAGTATATTTATCTGCATTTATGAACATTAAAGCACAATAAAAGAAGCAGAAACTAGTTTCTTATAAACCTGGGTAAAAGCATGTGCATTTGAAAGAATACAGAAAGACAAACAAACATTTTCCATGTAGTTTTGTAAGTACAATGATGCAAACACCAGGGAAAATATCCTGATATTTGCAGCTGAGTTTGGTATCATAAACCTAATTTTAGCATGTTGACACAGGCTACTGGGAGCAAATTCGGTTCCTATATTAAGCAACATTCCACAGCTTCTTCTCCCTGTAGACAATTTTATGCGGTTAGGTCCTTGTTTATATTTTACCTCTGCTAAGTCATCTTACAATTAATACATCAATGCTAAGGGCAAGGAGTCTTGTTTGACATCTCCTGTTGCTCCTTATGATGGGACAAAGTGACAATGTTAAATATAAGCATTTAATTAGCATTATCGGGGAATCCTTGCTTGGGGAGGCTGAAATTAAACCACCATTTTGACCAGGAAGACCAATCTGAGAGATGAAGATAGGTTTTCAATTAAAATTTTTGCAACTTGCTAAATTTCAATAGCTAAACTAAAATGTATTCTAAGACAGAGGTAACAAAATTACTAGACTACGTGAAAAGCCAAAGATACTTTTACTTCATGTTTTGTATATTGAGCCATGTGTAGTGCTATGTCAGAGCTTCTTTCTTTGATTCAAATCATATCTTTGGATTTGATCTGATCATGTGTCTCTCCATTGAAGTTGTTTCTAGAAATATCAATACCCAAACATTGTAACTCTCATTGTGTTTTATCTTCAATCAAAAATCTTATATGGCTCTAATAGTTTGCAGTTAGAATACCTAAATCGCTAAAATTAGGTGACTCATCCTTTCTGGCTGATTTTAAAAACTCAGTAGTAGTTTAAAGTGACCTGTTTGAGGTGATATAGCATTCAGAATCAAATATAATCTTCACAGAAACACACTTGCAATCAAGTAAGAGTTAAAGGGACTGGTCCATTCAGTGAATATGTACATCATTCTTGCCCTGCCTATAACTGAAGCTCTAGTCAATATACAGTACATTTTCAATGCTATTCAATCACACATTTATAATCTTTTCACACTAGCATTTTGTATTCATTCCTATTTCCTGTAAGGCACTTGTCTTCACATCTGTCTGGGCTTACTTTCATGTCTCTCTGCATGAAATTTTCATTTAATAGACCCAATCTAGCACTAATATCCTCCCATCATATAACCATCTCTTGAATACTGTAAATGACATTTCTAGCTACTCAAGCCTTATTAATGGGTCAATGATTTTGTCTTCTTGAAAATCTGAATGACTAGAATGATTTGCTACTGATTCAGTTAATAGGACTTGAAATTCTTCCACTCTGGGCTATTCCCATGTAGCTCTAACAAGCTATTCAAACTCTGCAGCTCATTTTCCTTGTATGTACACATACAGCAATCCTGTTAAGTATGAATACTCATAACTACACTTAATGTTACTAAATTATATTATCAAGTGTCTCAAACATAATTTTAGAGCATTTAAGCCTATCCACTACATTAGAGTGAATGCTCACAGAAACAGGCCTGTGTTTTATCCTCAGAGTAGTATTTTTGAAAGTTTACTTAGATTTTATAGTACATGAAAAAAAAAAACAGAATTGGCACAAGTTTTAATTTATGTCATGTCTGGTGGACATAAGAAACAAAACAGAAAGACTTTGACTGAGACAAACTTAAACAGGGGTCTTTGTTGATTTTGGTGGAACTTAACCCCCAGCCAGGTCTTAGGTATAATTTCTCTGCAGCATCTCAACCTATGAACACACTGTTTTCAAGTTCTCCATTAGTTCCATCCTGTCTTCTCAAACTCTTTCATGGTCACTTCTCATTCCATACAAAGGGTTTGGCAATGCAGATAAGATGACTTCCTAGGACTATTCAACATGTCCTCCCATGTGGATTCCTAAGCTATCGGGCATGTTCTCAATCAAAATAACAGGGATGTCTCAACTGTCCTCTCCATATCCACACTACTAAAAGACTTTTAAAATTGAGGCTGGAGAAATGGCTCTGCAGTTTAAAGCACTGGTTGTTCTTGCAGAAGACCCAGGTTCAAATACCAGCACCCACATGGCAGCTAACAACTGTCCATAACTCCAGTTCCAGGGGATCTGACAGCCTCTTCTGTCGTGTGCTGGCATCACACAACATGGGTGTACTTACCTACATGCAAGCAATACACACATACACATAAAATAAAAATAATAAAAATATTTTTTAAAAAGACTTAAAATTTAAAGTGTTTGAATAAACATTGCCTTAATATCTGTCAGGTAATAAAATATTAAATATACAAATAAAGTTCAAAGAAAAAAATAAAGATTTTAATGCATTTTGTAGGAAACTGATTTCAGTACCTGTGTGCTCAGTCTCAGCCAAACTTGATGAATATCAATATCACTAGGTTCACAGAGCTTTTTTTGTAATAGAAATATTATATTTTTGACTTTGGAGTTTTCCACATCTGAATGATAATATGACACATAGATTAATCACTCATCTGAGGCCAGGCACTTTCTATCAATAGTTTCTTTGACCAAATTTATAAATTATTAGAATTATTTCTCAACTATTTGACTGAAAAGATGGATCTCTTCTGAATGGAATTAAGAAATGTTTGTTTCATTTATAAGAACATACCACCAAAGTGCCAAGAAATTTTTTTTGTTGTTAAAATAATCATGGTCAGCATAGAGTCTCTCAGTGTAAGACTCTGAAAGCCAAATTGGTCAGGGAGTATTTCAGGTTTTGATGTGTGGCCCTGGGGAAGCAAATTGGAGAAAATCTTGAACAAGTGTTAACCGTGAGCTACAAACAAGATAATTAAGAAAAATTCCTTCTCCCTAAGAAAGAACTTAATTAATAAAATTCACAAAATCATATGGGAAATTTGAACATACTGATATTCCTTTAGTAAAAAGCTTCATTATAACAATGTTAATTTAAATCATTATAGATTGATGAAAATGTGAAATTTTAGTTTTTCACATTGTTTTTTTTGTATACACTTTTTCCAAAATAATACAATATCAAGCTGTCTATGGTTTCTGTTTTCATTTGGCATTTTATACTTATTTTTTCACTTTAACAAGAAAACTCATTTTCCATATTCACATTTAATAAGCACTTGATAAATGATCTGAAAAACTGTATTTTAAGGCTTTTTTGATTATTTTTGTTGTGGCTGTTATAGAAAGTATAAAGGGAATGCTAGGTGTATATTCATAATAATTTATGGTATATTTTGTTATTTTAGGCATAATGCTAAAATTATATATTACAAAAAAACTGTGACACATTTTGTGTCTTTGATTACTTGTTTACCAGGCATGAACTTTTAAGGCTATATGTTAGGAGTCATCCTTTAGCAGACAGAAGATTTTTTGTAACTACCTGATTCTTGATTTTGCTAAAAGGAAGTGAGCAGTCTATCAAATTATCAGTTTCAAGAAGAATCATTATTTCTTCTGTTTTACATCATTTCACTCACATAGTATGCAATTATGAGATATCAGAGGGCATGGACTGCAAATTTTGGGGTTTTATTTTTCTTTTTATTATCAATTTTTGGCCCAGGACGACATTGATTTTGTAAAATGAAGTTGGTTGCATTCTTTTCCTTTCTAATTTATGAAATAAATTGAGGAGTACTTGTGTTAGCTATCATTTAAAAGTCTGTAAGATTTCGGTGGTGAATATATCTGGGCCTTTTTTTTTTTTTTTTTTTTTTTTTTTGTTAATTGGGAGTCTCATTTATGCTTTAAGATCACTGCTTGTTATTTATGTTTATATCATCTTGGTTTAATTTTGGTAGATCAAAATTTTTGAGAAATGTATCTATGTCTTTCATTATTTCAATTTTATTAGCATATGACTATTCAAAATATGCCCTAATATTTCTGAGAAGCCCATTCACATTTGTTGCAATGCCTCTGTTTTCATTCCTAAGATTATTATTTTATGTCATCTATGACATTCTTTTTTTAAATTTAATTTAATTTTTGCTATTTTAATTCCAAAGAAAGGCAATTATTAACACATTTTCCAGAAATAACTTGAAACAGGTTACATAAAAAATATATATGCAATGAAGTTTAAGTGGGGGCTGGGCAAGGATAGTAACAAGGAATTAAAGACCAAAGAATTTTCCAACATGGAGTGAACTTTGGTGGAATAATGGTTTCCATTTGCTTTGGTCTTTTTTTTTTTTTTTTTTTTTAATCCTAACAAGTTTATTGGGCTTACTAACAGAGCATAGGGTAAGGTTTATTTACAAAACAGTGGGCGACCACCTCATTTACAGCTGCACTGGAAAGTCCACACTTAAATATAGATCTTGTGATTCAGTGAGATCACAGCACTAAATGGCAAGAAAGGTGCTTCATGGTGTTCTTGGCTTATATAACTTCACCCTCTCCCCCAAATGCAGCTAAGATTGACTGATTGGATAGGATGGGTAACTCCCTCCCTCCATGGACTCCTTGATGAGTGCAGGAAGGAGGTGTGACTATAGCTTGTCAGAATAGTGGTCAGATGACACTTCCTGCTAACACCCCACCTCTTCCTCCAGCTCTTACATTCTTTCCTGTTAACCTCTTCCACAAAAGTCCCTGAGATTTAGAGGGGGTGATAGGTATATGTAGCTCTCTCTCCCATTGTGGCAAGACACTGAATTTTGGGGGTGTACATCATCTGTTTTCCATGGGCTGTTGGCCCATTTCAGTGGGATTCCATCTACTATAAAAAGGCAAACAGCAAGAAGCAAGAACATCTAAACAGTGGCTGCTATAATAACTTAACCTATGGGTATAAACACAAATATTTCAACAGTACTTTAGAGGTGCATCACATCCAACTAACAAAACAATTGCAGTGGCCTTCCCACAGGGGCCTATATCCTCCCCAGCCACAGGGGTTTGGCCTGGTCTACAGTGCCAAATGTGTGTTCCACCTGTAGGAACTCACAATATATAGAAAATTTGCTTATTGTACATACACTAGACGCACCATTATTGCACCAATTGGAACACCTTGTTTGGTGTGTTGATAGTGCAGCACACAGGGTCCATTGTTAAGCAGAATTATAGGAGATAGTTCTCCTGCAGCCATATGCATGTCACCTTTGGGCACTATCAAAACCACCCATCCAGTGGCAGGGAGTTTCCAGTTTAGTCCAAGCTTCATTTCTCCCTCTCCCACGCTCACATTATGTGGTGTCTTCAGGAATAGGGTTTTACAGTCCACTTTCAGTGAACAACTAACATTATTGGCAATGGCCTTCATTGTTTTGGGGACCTCTAGGGCCCCTCTGGCCACCAGCTCATAGTGGGGCAACCTGCCTCTGCACTGGTATTTTCATTTAATAACATATGGCTTCCGGTAGGGCTTTCTTCCATCCCTGTAGGGTTCCTTCTGTGCTTAAGGCTTTTATTATTTTATTTTATTTTACTTTATTTTTTATTTGATTTTATTTTAATGTGCATCAGGAGAATTTTTCTCCTTTAGTCCCATAGTTCTTTGTATAATTCTCCTTCCCTTTTGCCCTTCCCTTTTTGTATATTTCTCCCTTAGTAACACCTTTCTCCTACTATTCATCTCTCTAGGGTTCCTTTTTTCCCTTTACGTCCCTGGTTTCTTTCTGTATTCCTGGTTCCAGAAGTTACAGCAGGATATGCACTCCCAAGAATTTGGTTCTAAGATCCACAAATGAGCAAGAACATTCATCTTTAGTTTTTCTGCACATTTCATTATTTCATCTTTCTTTACTCCTGAACAGAACTCCATTGTGTAAATGTACCACATTTTTGTTAACCACTCATCAGCTGAGGGGCACTTAAGTACCTTCTCAGCTCTGTCTTTCTTTAAGTTAATTTGGTTTAGTGTTTGCCATTCTCATTTGTGAGTATAAAAATAAATATTTGTTTCACTACTTCCTTCCTTTATCAATTTGATTCCATTTCATCAATGTCTACAAAATCTTTATTCTACCCAGAGAGGTGAAACAAAGGGTGTAAAAGTTGACTTTGCACATCCATTCACACTAGAGTCCAATGGACTGTTATAGTTATTGAAGGCCCATTTTTCCTACTGATATTTTTGAGTTCCCCACTCTTGAAAATATGTTGCATTCATTAGTAAGACTTAGTAAATTACTTCACAATTTTAGTAAGTTACTTTAAGGTTTTCTAAGAATAGTATAGAACCAAGAAATCACATGGGTGGCATTATTTTAATTGATTAAATTACATCCTCCAAATTAAGTGTTCATACAGTCCTTAGGTTCCAGGGCCCTAAGGCCTTAATGACATACACTGATGATACATTCAAGCATTGGGATTTAGAGTTAGGTGTGATCTTGTTTCTGGCATCTGTAGGTTTTCTTAACATGATTTTGCTGTTTTCCTCAAAAGGTATGAACAATGACTCTTAACCCCAAAAGCAGCACTGTCAACAGGTAAAAGAAATTATTCTACTCAAGTTTAGCTAGGTGAACCACTTATTTTATTGGCATTAAATAAGAGTACTATATACATTATGTATTGTTATTTTTTCCTATTTACTATAACGTTATGTAAGCATTAGTTCTAAATCACTCTTACAAGTTTAGGTATGTATTTCTATTAGTTTCTTTAGGACATTTATCACAAAGAGATGTTGGACTTGGTCAAAAGGATTTTCAGAATCTGTAGATATGGTCCTTTGATTTAAATCTGGAGTCTATGTCTCACATTGCAAGCATTGATTTGTTTATGTAGACCATTTAGCCTAGTGTCCCAACCCGCAGGACAGTCAACATGGGTACCTGGAGAGAGGAGAGGGGACTGAAAGGGACAAGAGACGCGAAGAATGGAGACAAGACAGGCTTTCTGATGAAGTCTCGTTTATTGAACATCCACACAAACTTTTTATAGAGAAGCAGAAGGGGAAGTCAACAGGGACAAATCTATTGAGGCAGAGCAATTCTATTAACAGAACAATTATCATAATTACACCACACCAATTGATCACAGAGTAAATTCTATAGTAACACCACAATTCTATATAGCAAGTTATAAATCAATTATAAGGTTACACTTGCATGATTACAAAGTAATGCAAAAGTTTCTTAGGCAATTACATGAGAAATGAGGGAGTCTCTCAAGCAGTAAGTGCCCGAGTTAGAATAACATGTTTGTGTGAGGCTTTCAAGTATAGTCATCTGGTTAATCTCAAACCAGGTCAGCCTTGATGTCTGGAAAACAGCTTTGCCAGGAATCAGGTCTTGCTATATTCTGGGGTGGGGGCCTATAGCTCTCCACAGCCTAGTTTGGTGAGCAATCTTTTTGTTAGTCTATTAAACTCAGTTTTCAGGAATTTTATTGATGTCATCAGGTTGTTCAGAGTACAAGTAGTTTATTTTATTGTTGTTAACCACTTTGGTACAGAGTAACACTGACTTTGTAAAGTGAGTTATGTAACATCACTTTCCTTTCCATTTTATAGAAGAATGTGAGGAGCACTGGTATTAGCTGTTATGTAATGGTGTGGCTGAATTCATCAATGAGACAATCTGGGTCTATTTTTTGTTTGTTGTTTGTTTTGGTTTTTTTTTTTAATGGGGGACTTTTGATTCTTGCTTTAATTTCATTGGTTATTATATATAGATATTTACATCATCATGGTTTTACATTTTAAAAAATATTTAATCTGTCCATTTGATTTCATGTGTAGCAGTAGTTTATTTTTTAATTTTTAATAACTACATGATTAGAAGAAGCATTTCATTACAGCTTTAACATATTCAGTAACACACTCCAGACAAGAGTAGATCTCTTTCACAAGTGCCTGTAAGTTTCTAGATTCACAGTTGAATTAATACAGTTATATGGGGCGCGCGGGGATCTCGTGGCACCGGTCCCCTGCATGCACCCTGGAGCGGCGGGTCTGGTCACGCACCGCGTCGCTGTCCGCCGCTTCTCTGTGGGTCTCTGCTGCTGGGGCTTGCCTGGCCGGGTTCCGCCCTAATTTCACCTGTGCACTTCCTCAAGATGTAAAATCCACCGGCCGCTGGATCACGCGGGAAGGAGCGGGGCGGCTAAAGCTAGGTGTCCGTGACTTGGGTTACGAAGAGACAGCTCTCTCCAGGAAGGCTGGATCGTAGGCAGTAAGACACAGGACTCAGCTCAGTCTCAGTGGTACAGCCTTTATTCAGTGACTCTGCTCGGCTCCAAGTCTTGGTGATCAGCTCCAGCTCCAGCTTCAATTATTGAGGGGAAACCAGGAAACTTATACTTTGGGGGCAGTGGTAAAAGCCTTAGCTGATAGGTACTTTGTGGGATGCCCTTATTTACATATGGAAGTGGGCTCCTGCCATGCTGCCAGACTGCCTGAAAATCACACAGGAAAGGCTGGTAGTAACAAAGCCAGAGGCTATGTTTATGGTAGGGCATCTGTGGCAGGCACTTCAAAAGACGAGTCAGGAAGATGCCAGAAAAGCACTCTGTTGAAAAAGGAGTCCCTGCATTTGAAGCCGAGCCCATGGGCTATCCAGACATGAAGGGACTACTACTTTACACAACAGGGGTCCACAACACAGTTATACAGTATTGAACTCAGTATAAGCCCTGTAAGACATAAAATTGAATGAGTTTTTAACCTTTAAAAAAGATCTCCATTTCATTTTAGAATATATTGTTTCTTGCAGAAAGACTCCTTGTGGTGGGTCACCTGCCCACTTGATCAAGGAGGATGAGAAGACCCCATGAGATGGACTTGAACCAGTGTCCAGTCTACAAAGAGGAGGGTCAACACAGAGGAATCATTTACTTCATGCTTCCAAGCGAAGCCAGCCTTAGTTGAGCAGGACGTTTCACTTATCTTCACATAGGCAGAACTGGTAAAAGAAAGGAGCCAGGGGCTCCTCCCAAGCCTATGTAGCCCCTGAGGAACAGATCCTCAAACAGCTTTAAGAGTAAAAATTAATTAGTTTATCTGGGCCAACTGTATGGCCTTAAAACCCAAAAGAAAGTATAACCAAAGATTAAAGAGGCCAATATAATTTTTAAGAGTCCATATGTATAGCTAAAGGCTACATAACAAACAACAATGCCAGATAGGAGATACCATCTTTTGAGTTGCTGTCCAGGGTGGCCAAAGGGACTCCCAGATAGTAACTCAGCATAGAACTGGGAAAATGAACAGCAGACCCCAATCTTATCTAAAGGAATATTGACAACTGATTGCTGCTAAATGAGGAACAGTTGACCTTCCTAAAACAAAGACTTCTAGATAGGCTGACTAGATTCACCAGATGGACGAGTAGTGGGGAATGGCAGACAGTAGCAGGAATAACAGAGTATAAGTGTTCTAGTGGGGAGAGGGAGGCTATGGGAGGGTGCCATCTGGGAAGTGGGCATATAGTTGAATAACATGGTTCTGGGTGATATACACACACACAAAAAAAATGAACAAATTTAAAAAATGTATTATATTTGAGGAGGAAGCATGGAAATTTACGCCATATTAATTAGTAGAGGTGATAAACATTACAATTGAAATCTACCCGATGACTTTATAGACATACACAGGTGCCAAGGATCCAAGTGCAACTGATTATTACTAGTAATAATCAGATACATACAAATTGGAGATGTAGCAGTGTTTTTGACTGCATGTATGTAAATAGATTCATGTAGTCTAATACCCATGGGGTCTAGAAGAGAGTATAGGATCCCTTAGATTTGGAATTACAGGTGGTTGTTAGCAACATTATGGGTGCTGCGAACTGAACTCATGTCTTTTGAAAGCATTGCCAGTGCACTTAACTACTGAGCAATCTCTCCTGTTCTGTGATGGTTTAATTTTGGTATACTATAGGTGTTGAAAATTTATCAATATCTTTCAGACATTCAATTTTATCAAAGTATAAATTTTCAAATATGACCTAATTTTTTCCCAGAATTTCATTCACATTTGTTGCTATGCCACCCTTCTCTTGCTAAGTTTCCTAATCTGTGTGTTCTCTCTCTTTATTTTGGTTAGTTTTTTAGGGCTTCTTAATCTTATTTGTCTTTTTTTTTAAATATATGTGTTGGAGCCATTCCTTTTCTTTAATTTCTTTTTTACTTCCACATAATTAATTTCTATAAGATCATTATTATGCATGGAAAAATGAAACAAGGGGCTAGAGATATGGCTCAGCAGTTAAGAACACTGATTATTCTTGCAGAAGTTGCGGGTTCAAATCCCAGCACCCATATGGCAGGTAACAACTGTCTGTAACTCCAGATCCAGGAGATCCGATGGCTTGGTCTGTCCTCCGCAGACATTATATAACACAGGTGCACTTACCTACATGTAGGTAATATACTCATACACATAAAATAAAAATAATAAATAATAAATATTAAAAGAAAAATGAAACAATGGGTATAGATACAAATTTTACACATCCATCCACACTAGAATCCAATGGACTGTTATTATTATTTAATTCTACAATTTCCTATTGAATATTACTGTAGTTAACATTCTTGAAAATATGATACATTCATTGTTAGCTTAGTACAGTGTCTATTAAAAATAGTGTTTTCTAAGAATAAAATACAATGAAAAAAAACATGTTATGGCTTTAGACATAATCACTGAAACTACATTACCCAAGAAAATGATTCCCTGATAGTCTTTAGTGCCCAGGACCCTGAACACTTGATGACATACAATGATGAAAAATTTCAAAATTAGCATTTAGTTTTTAGATTTAATAATGTGGTGCTAAGTGTTCCTGAGGAGGTGTCAGCAGTGACTCTTCACACCAAGCAGAAGACTGATAACAGAAAAGAAGAAAAAAATGGTGCCATTGAAGTGTAGCTTGGTGATGACTTTACTGTGATTACTTACAGTACTGTGAGAGAGGTGTTACTGATAAGATCACGGGTGACACAAAGGTGTCACTTAAGTCTATCCAAAAACAGAAGAGGGCTCATGAAAGTTGTATTCTTAGAGCTACTTGATCAACTTGTAGGCAGCTCACAATGAAGAATTTCATTTGCTCTAGAAATTGCTTAGGGATTATATAACCTGGAGAGGGGCCTTGTCAGTCTAATTTCCTAAGATTCCTAAGACTATTCATTGTAAAATATTCCTCAGTGTCCTAAATTTTGTGGACCCAGTTTCGATTCCCAGCACCCACATGTTGGCTAACATCTGCCTGCAATTCCAGTTCCAGGGGATTCAAATCCTTCTTCTGACCTCCTTGGGCATTGCATGACATGGGTGCACTTACATATATGCAGACAATACATTCATACACATAAAATAAAATTTAAAAATTCATTAGTTTTGTAAGTCTTAAGAACTGACCTATTCTGGTTAGAAAATGCATTAATACACTGACATTTTTAGGGTACTGATTATGATTTCTTCTAACAGTCTCAGAGTTTCTGGGTTCACACTGAGGTCTTTGATCCATTTAGTTTATTTTGTGCTATTTATTTATTTGTGTGTGTGCATGCTGGGTGATAGTGATGCATCTAATTTTATTCTTCCTTATATGTGGAAGTCCAGTTTTCCCAGCATCATTTATTGAAGATGCTGTCTTTCCTCCAATATGTGTTTTTGGCTTATTTGTCAAATATCAGGAAGCTATTACTGTATGCACTCATTTTTTTGCCTTCTATTTTGCTGTTTTTACTATTATAGCTTTGTAATGTAGTTTGAAATCTGGTATGGTAAGCCCTCCAAAATCTCTCTCTCTCTCTCTCTCTCTCTCTCTCTCTCTCTCTCTCTCTCTCCCTCTCTCTCTCAGAAATTTAGGAAGTTTGTGGTTTCCTATGTATTTTAGGATGATTTTCTATTTCAGTGAAAAATGTCTGGAGGATTTTGATTGAGATCACATTGAATCTGTAAATAGCATCTGGTAGGATGGTCATAATATTATTTCTATAAATAATTTATTATTCATATTCTTTTATAATTTTATTTCTAAAATCTGTAAGTATGAGCTTTCTGTGCTGGATAGCTTTAGTGTTATCTTGACACACCTGGGTTGAGAGAGCCTCATTGGTGTATTGCCTTCATTGGACTGGCCTGTGGCCATTTCCCTGGGGCACGTTCTTGATTGTTAAGTGATGTGGGAGGGTCCAGCCCACTCTGAATGGTGCCACCCCTGGGCAGTTGGGCCTGTGTTGCATAAGAATGAGAAAAAAGCTGAGCAGGGGCCAGGGGAGCAAGCCAGTAAGCAGCATTCCTCCATGGTCTGTGCTTCAGCTTCCGCCTCCAGGTTCCTGCCCTGAGTTCCTACCTTGGGCTCCATCAGTGATGAACTGTGACCCAGGAGAAGAAAGCCGAATTAAATCCTGTCCTCCCCAAGTTGGTATTGGTCAGTGTTGTGTTGGTTTAGTGGAGAAACCAACTAGGGCAGGTTCTTTCCATCCTTTCTCTTTAACTCTTTCTCCAAAGACTTGAAGTGCTTATTTACGTATCTCTAATGCCTTTGATTAGGTTTCGTCCAAGATATTTTATGAAGCTATTGTGAATGGGAGTGTTTCTATGATCTTTCTCTGACTAGTTGTTTCTGGTATATAAAAAGGCTAGTGATATTTTAAATTGATTTTGTATCTGGTGCTTTGCTGAAAGTGTTAATCATTTCTAGACTTTTATGTGGAATTGTTGGGATTGCTTATGGATTAAAATATCATATCATCTGCAGTAGACATAATTTGACATAGATGCCAAGAATATACACTGGAGGAGAGAAATCATCGTCAACAAATGTTGCTGGTTGTGTCCTAAACTATCTGTTTCCTCCAAGGTGTGGGGCCTGCTGTGGAGAACTGACTGTGGAGGGGCTTCTGGGAGACATCTTTTGACAGAAGCTGTGAGTGGAGAAAAACATGGCCCTGGCTTCTCACCAGCGTGGACATGAGAAGGGGCATTTACCAACCTAGGGCATGACTACAGGCCCAAGATGGTGGGCAAAAGTTAACAGAGACTGTGGGTGGGCGCTAAAGTGATCTGGAATGGAGGGCTGTGCATAGGTGGGTGGTGGGTGTGCATTTCTATGTTAGTCCCCCCATTTACCCCCTCCCTACCCAAGGGCATGAACCACAATAAATTCACATAAAATATGTTATATGGTTGTCTAATCATGTAAGAGACCCCGAAAGAACCCTGGCAACACTGGTAAAACTGGATCTCCACCTGCAGAAGAATATAACCAGGCCTTTATTTAGCTCCCTGCATAAATGTCAACTCCAAACTGATCAAAAGCTTGAATAAGAAACCTGAAATATTGAAACTGTTTAAAGAAAACATAGACAGAACCCTACAATATATAAGGAGGGAAGGGACTTTCTAAATTGGACATCAGTTGCTAAGATATTAAGGTCAACAATTTATAATTGGGACCTCATTAAACTGAAAAGCTTCTGTATAGCAAAAGAAACAACCAACTGAGTGAAGAGAAAACCCACAAAGTGAACTAAAATCTTCACCAGCTACACATCTGATAGAGGATTAGTATCCAGAATATACAAAGAACCCAAAAAAACAAAGAATCAAGAAGATGTATGACCAATTAAAAAACAGACTACAAATCTGAACAGAGTGTTCTCAAAAGAAGAAATAAAAATAACCAAGTAATATCTTTAAAAGTGTTTAATATGGGACTAGAGAGATAGCTCAACAGTTAAGAGTAATGGATACTTTTGCAAATGGCCTGCGTTTGATTTCCAGCACCCACATAGTGGCAAACCACCATCTATTACTCCATTTCTAGGTGAATCTAATGCCCTCTTCTGTCATTTCATGACACTGGTACACTTACATGCATGCAAGCAATACACTTATACACATAAAAAATAAAAATTATAAAATAGTTTTTAAATAGTCAAAATTCTTAGCAATTAGGGAAATGCAAACCAAAACTACTTAAGATTTCATCTTATCCCAGCCATAATGGCCAAGATCAAGAAAAGAAATGCTCATGAGGATGTGGGGAACAGAACACTCATACATTGCTTGTGAGATTCCGAACTGATGAAGCCATTGTTGAGATCAAAGTGGGAACTCTTAAAAAGCTAATAAATAGATCTTGCATGTGATCAACCTGCTGCTCCTTGGTATACATTAAAAAGGACTCGATATCCTATCACAGAGATACTGGCTCAGCCATGTTTGTTGCTGTTCTTTTTCACAATAGCTAGAAAATAGAATTAGATTAAATGCACCTCAACTGATGATAATTAATATGTAGTATATTTGCACAACAGAGTTCTACTGAGTGCTAAAGAGAAACATAATCATGAAGTTTTCAGGTAAAGGGATAACATTAGAAATTGTTGTAGTAAGTGATGTAAACCAGACAGAGAAACAAGCAACACGTGTTCCCTCTCATTTATGGATCCTAGCTGCAGATCCTTAGATGTGAGTATACATGTTGATGTAACTGCAGTAACCAGGAAAATGGAAGTAACCAAGGTAAAAAAGGGAAGAAGGAGCTTCAGAGAGGGGAGTAGTAGGAAATGGGTCATTAAGGGGAACATGTTTAAAATGGGGGGTTATTTTAATTTGAGAAGAGGGAGGGCTATACAGGTAGAGAGGAAGACATGATAAATAATATTTAAGTGTTTTGAGACATCAAAGGGAAATGGAGTATTTTTAAATTTTTTATTTATTATTTTTTATTTTATGCACACGAGTGTATTGCTTGCACATGTGTAAGTGCACCTGTCATTCAATGCCCATGGAATTCAGAACACATCAAGTTCCCCAGAACTGGAGTTACAGAAGGTTGTTAGCTGCCATGTGGGTGCTGGGAATCAAATCTGGGTCCTTTGATAGAGCAGGCAGTGCTTTTAACCACTGAGCCATTTCTCCAGCCTTGTGAGCTCTTGTTTTCACGTCTATATCCAAGAGCAAACTACTGCAGCAGAGAATTTTCAGATTTCATTAACTTTTGCAAAGACAATTTCATGAAATGCATTTCTCTGGTACTTCTGTATTTAGTTAAATTTATTCAGTATTTTTATTTCAATTTATAAGAAAGTAATTTATTTCTATTAATCTGTTAAGGAAACAACTCTGTAGATTTCACTGTTAAAATTTTAAAAATGCATGCATTTTTACAAAGGAAAAGCCTATGATCTGTTCTAGCTTCATCCTGTTTCCTCACTGAGCTTCCTACACTCACTCATTACATAAAGTCTGCCATAGTCAGTGTTACCCATATGAATATATGTCTCCACAATTATTCCCAGAAAGAAATATTGCATAATATATATTGGGAAAGAAATGATTCTGTCTTCCAAATGAAATTTTGAATATTTTGTAAGTCTTATAGGGAAACAGAAAGACATTTGAAAAGATAGGAAGAGGAAGATAAGGTTTTTTTTATGAAATATAAAATACATGCACACAAAATAGTTAAGTAAATGCTGATACTGTTACTGGAGTTATTAAGGGTAAGACCTGGTGTCTGGGAGCCCCAATAAGCCAGATTCAGTTGTCCTTTCTTAATAATCAAATAAGTAATAAGTGAAACAAGTAATGAGTAACATAAAAGAGCACATTTATTCAATATGATCATATTGAGAAGTGGGACAAAGAACTCCAGTGACCCCTTCACCCACCAATACAAGTCAACCTTCATGCATGTCCTGCTCAGTCCTGTTCAGGTATGGCCCCACCCATCACTGACCCATCCTTGTCTCAGCTTCCATAACTCATGAAAGGTTGTTTGACAGAGGTCAATCTTCTTTTCAGGAGAGGTTTCCCTATTCTGATTTGCCCCAGGCTTCAGCTTCTTCCTTCTTCCAGCATGAGATTCCCAGAAAAAGCTCTAATTTCCTTGGGTGTTTTCTTTCAAAATGCTGTTAGCTGATGAAAGGGGTACAAGTGTCTTTGGATTATCACCATGCCTTTCAGGACTGCTGAAGTTCCATTAAAGAGTAAATGTTTGGCCTTACATACTCTCTGATTGTGTGAGAATCTTGTTTTACATAAAAGTGATTTAAGAACATTGTAATCTGTTTGGCTAATATTAAATGTCTTCTCTTAATCAAATGACACCATTCCTTAAAGAAGAAAATAAGCCGTTCAAATGAAGAAGATACTTACAAAACACTTGTCCGATAAACAACTTGTTAGTACAATGTAAAAACAACTTTTAAAGTGTAGAGTAAAAAAATAAATGGAATAGAAAAAGTAGACTAATACGTGAAGGGAGTCCCTTAGCACCAAACCATGAATCAATCATTGTTTTGCAAAAGAGCCCATCTGGAACCCCATAAACCCAATCATAAAGTTCAACAAACAAGATCTTTTGAGACTGTTATGGGGGGAGGAGAATGCAGATTTTAAATCTTCTCCTACAACCCCCAGAAGGCCCTTAAGTGGGGGGATCTGAACAGAAGCCCTAGATGCTCTACCCAACCCCAGTGACTGTTTACACACACAAAAGTATTTAAGCTACCCTACTGTTAGGCCAATGTGACTACAGCAGACTCCTGCTTGTTAGGTAGTCAGCCCTCATTGACTAATGAAGATTGGAGTGGATTGTATGAGGTCCATTGCTTTGCTTTACCTGTGACTCTTTTAATTCCCAATCCCTAACTAAGAGAGTGCTCTAATCTGAAAGAGAAATCTCTGCTTAAACGTCTTTCTTTTTTTAATTGAATTTTTGAGATTTCCAAACAGTATAATTTGATGACATTTATATCCCCTCTCTCATCCACACCTCCCCACATTACCGCACCCCCCCAACTCATTTCAGTGTGCTCTGTCTATATAATGAAGCCTACAGAGTCTATCTTGAATCCCCATATGTTCTCCAGTGTGGGCATTCACTGGAGCTTACATAGGACTTGTGCATGCTGTCACCATTGCTGTGAGTTCACAGGAGTCACCTACCAGCTGTCTGGAGAACACACCCCAACGACCATCTACTCACCACTTCTGGCTCTTACCATATTTCCACCTCCCCTGCTGCCATGATCCCTGAGCCCTATGCTCCAGAGGCCAGGGCATTCCACTCAGAGACAAGTGCTCTGAAGTCCTCTCCTCTCTACACATTAGAAAGCCATAGTTTCTGTGTCAGTCACCATCTGCTACATAAGGAAACTTCTCCAGTGAGAGTTGAAAGATGTATTAATTTTCAACAGTGGGTGAGCACCTGCTCCAGCACAGTCCACTCTGATCTTCCCTCTTGGGACTGTGAGTCAGCCTTATTTTGAGGGTAACAGGTTACATCTCACAGGAGGGGACCACAACTCCAGCTCACAGAAGGGGACCACAACCCCTGCTCATAGGAGGGGACCACAGCTCCAGCTCATAGGAGGGAGCCACAACTCCAGCTCACTGTAGGGATCCACAATTCCAGTTCACTGGAGGACACCACAGCTCCAGCTCCTAGGAGAGGACCATGACTCCAACTCACAGGCTGCAACCCCAGCTCCAGCTCACAGGAAGGGACCACAACCTCCAGCTCATGCAGAGGCCCACAGCTCCAACTCATGGGAGGGGACCACAGATTCAGTTCACAGGAGGGGAACAAAGCTCCATCTTGCTGGAGAGGACCACAACTCCAGTTCTCTGGAGGGGACACACCTGACTCTTACAACCTATCTTCTTCCTCTGCAATGTTCCCTGAGCCATGGGCAGGTGAGGTTTGGTATGAGCCCTATTGAGGGGCATACATTCTTCAGTCACTCCTTATTTTCTAAAACTTAGCCAGTTGGGACCGTCTGGGTGCATAACACTCTGTTGTGGTAGAAAGATTCATTGGTGAGAGTTGAGGAATGTACTGGTATTCTCTCTAACCCTTCTTCTTTTATGTTTTGTGAGTCTTAGGTGTAAAGGTGCCGCTGTAGGACTGAGCATCTCCCAGACATATATTCATTGTGTGATCACCTGTGGAACTCTGCAGTAACTTCTATCTGTTGCAAAAAGAATCTTCTGTGATGAGTGGTGTACTTTATACTAGTCTATAAATATAAGGATCCATAGTTATCATGGAGTAAGAAATTTATCTAGAGATATGACAGATATAGGGTTTTCTCTAAGATCTATGACTTCTTCAGTCATGTATATTTGGCTATAATTACAGTGGCACCCACGATCCACTCCTATTGAGGGGGGGTTAAGTCCAGTAGGATAGCTGTTGATTATCCTATAGATAACAGTGCTACTACTGCACCAATAGAGGTAGTTTGCTGTACCAGTTGTTATAGTCATTAGGCTTTTAGAATTTGTTTGGACCATTGATTGATTTTTCTCCCTAAGCAGCTTGCATAGTATCCTCTAGAACTATAACAGCTAGACATCAGGTAGAAATCTTCTTGACCAATTCCTGCTCCATTGCTCCAAGTCCTGTGTCCAAAGTATGTCCTTTCCTCAGCAGTAGGCTCTTATCTTCCAGTTCTGGGAGATAACCAAGAGCTCTGGCAATACCCTGCATTATTCTTGAAGCTTCTTGCACTACTCTGACCAACCACCCAAAGGGACATCTCTCCTGTCTGGCACTGTGCTCCCTGTCATACAGCCTTCAGGTATCACACGCACTGATGTTCGCACACCATATGTGCATTTCTCAGGGGGTTCCTGAGTCAATATATTTCCCTCTGCCTTCTCTAGCCTCCCAAGCTCCATTCACTTCTCCTCTATCTCCCCCTGCACAACTTCCCTCCTTCCTCCCCAGTCTAAGCTCCCCCATTATCCCCAGCATCACCCCTCTCCTGAGTTCCCACCTCCCCTATTACCATGGTCCCCTGTATGTCCCTCTCTCTCCCCATCCCTGTCAAACACTCCCGTTTTCCCCACCATCCCCTTGGCTCCCTACTATCCCCTTCTTTCAGGTTCCTGCTTTCCCTTTATCTCTGTGTTTCATTTCCATTTTCTTGGCTCCTGCTGTTACAAGAGGATATGTATTTACATGTAAAGAATTGGTGCTATGATCCACAAATGAACATATGTTCCTTGCTTTTCTGAGTTTGTATGACCTTACTGAGTCTAACAGTCTCTAGTTTCACCCATTTACCTGCAAATTAATCATTTCATTTTTTTCTGTGTCTTTTTGAGACAGGGTCTCCCTGTAGACCCAGCTGTCCTGGAACTCACTGTATAGACCAGGCTGGCCTCAAACTCACAAAGATCCACCTACATCTACCTCCCAAGTGCTGGGATTAAAAGCTTGTGCCACCATGCCTGGAAATTTCTTTTTTTTTTTACTGGTAAGTAGAACTTCACTGTATAAATGTACCATATTTTCACTATCTAATATTTCATTATTTAGGCTAGAGATATGGCTCAGCAGTTAAGAGCACTGGTCATTCTTACAGAGGTTCTAGGTTCAATTCCCAGTACCCACATGATAGCTGACAACTGTAATTCCACTCCCAGGAGATCCAACACCCTCTTCCGACATCCATACTTACACAAATGCAGGCAATATACTTGTACAGAGAATATCTATATCTATATCTATATCTATCTATATATATATATAGAGAGAGAGAGAGAGAGAGAGAGACTTTAGAAATATTTGAAATTTCTATCTGTCCTAGTTTGTTCTTCATTGCTGTGACAAAATACTCCAACCACTACCAACTTGGGGAGGAAAGGGTTTATTCTGCTTACATCACATCTCCCAGGTCACAGTTCATCAGGGAGCCCAAGGGCAGAAACCTGGAGGCAGGAGCTGGAGCACAGACCATGGAGGAACTCTGTTTACTGGCTTGCTCCCCTGGCCCCTGCTCAGCCTGTTTTCTCATGCAACACAGGCCCACCTGCCCAGGGATGGCACCACCCACAGTGGGCTGGGCCCTCCCATATCACTCAATAATCAAGAAGATGCCCACAGACATGGCCACAGGCCAGTCCAGTGGAGGCAATTCCCCAATTGAGGCTCCCTCAACCCAGGAGTGTCAAGTTGACACTAAAGCTATCCAGCACACTGTCTATACAAACTACTTTGTAAGAAGGAAAATAACAGTATGAAAGCAAAATTAATTTTATGATATGTTTGAAACTAAAAAAGAAAAGTAACAATTTAACTTATTATTTAACAGGTTGATATTTAGAATCTGTGTAATATAAAATATTAAAATATCTGTGTAATATATAAAATAAATTCATCATGAACTAATAGCTTCTTTCTGGACTATAATTTAATGATTCTTTTTCCCCGTTTTTCTCTATTTCATATGCATGAAAGTCATACATTCATTACTATGATTTCTGAGTAAAGTAACTAAAGCAAATGCCCCCAGGCATTAGAAACATACAGACAATCAAGGGATCACATGATAGTTCCTGCTAATTACTTAAACTGTAGTCTTCCTGGAAACTTCTGTCATAACCTCCAAATTCAGAACCTCTCAGCCTTGATGACCTGTATTTTTAAAAATATTTTATTTATTATGTTTTTTTTTTTTTAATTTTATGTGTACAAGTGTATTCCCTGCATGTATGTGAATGCATCCATGTTGTGCAATGCCCCGGACGTCAGAAGAGGGCTTCGGAGGCCCCTGGAATTGGACCTAAGGACAGTTTGTAGCTGCCATGTGGGTGCTGGAAATAGAACCTGGGTCCTCTGCAAGAGCAGTCAATGCTCTTACCCTCTGAGCCATCTCTCCAGCACTGAGTGTACAAGTGTATTCCCTGCATGTATGTGAATGCATCCATGTTGTGCAATGCCCCGGACGTCAGAAGAGGGCTTCGGAGGCCCCTGGAATTGGACCTAAGGACAGTTTGTAGCTGCCATGTGGGTGCTGGAAATAGAACCTGGGTCCTCTGCAAGAGCAGTCAATGCTCTTACCCTCTGAGCCATCTCTCCAGCACTGATGACCTGTATCTATGACATTTTTGTGACATTATTTCACTTTGACATTCAGTATGTGGTGTAAACACCGTAAGGAACACTCAGTAATATGTTCAGTGGACTTCATTACTTTCAGCACTATTTCTGTTAAATACTAAAGCAAAAACATTTTTGTAGTTATTTAACTTTAGCAAAGACTTCTTTTTTTTTTTTTTTTTTTTTTTTTTTTTTTTTTTTTTTTTTTTTTTTTTTTTTTTAATGTGAATGTGTATATTGCCTGCATGTAGGTAGAGGACAGAAGAGGTTGTGGGATCCACTGGAACTGGAGTTACTGACAGTTGCTAGCTGTCATGTAGGTGCTGGGATTCGAACTCGGGTCTTCTGCAAGAACAGCGTGTGTTCTTAACCACTGAGCCATCTCTCCAGTCCCCATAAGATTTCTTAATTAAATGCATCGTCACTCAAGGGCCTCTGTATTTAAGTCAGTTGATGCCATTCCTTCATTTCACTTTAATAAGAGAATATTGAGCTCTAGTAATATTTTCACATAAGAAACACACACACACACACACACACACACACACACACACACATACCCTAACAACCTCAAGTCCAATTAAGTAAATTTTCTCTAAGGAAAGCTCCACCATGCTGTATCCTGACTGTGTATTGTTTTCTAGTTGTATATCTGCCATGCATCAATTAATGAAATCATCATTTAAACAAGTTGATAACAAACCTCATCCTGAAACAAAATAATGGCTGTGAAAATAAGTAACAGCAACAGTTCTATTTGTTGAAAGAAAATCAGTGTAGTAGCACCTGACTCAAGGTGGAGTCAGGACAATCAGGATTTCAAAGTCATCCTCAATGGAATTCTGAGTTGGTAATCATCCTTGAATACAAGGTTGGATCAATGCCAACATAGATTACATGAGATGCTGCCTCAGAGAGAAGAAGAAGGAAAGAAGAAGGAGAAGGAGAAGGAGGAGGAAGAGGAGGAAGGGAAGAAGGAAGGAAAGGAGGATGAGAGGGAAGGAGAGAGGGAGAGAGAAAAAAAGAGAAAAGGAAAGACAAAATAGTCATTCATAATTCGTATGAAACTTTATTGCTTGCCTGTATATAGATGAGAAGAATCAGTAAAATGAGTAATATTTGCCATAGAAAACAGCACAGTAATGGACTGTAATTTTGACAGACCAATGAGACCATAAATGCTGTCAGATGAACATGTGATCATGAATGTATGAGGCTGCTAAATCACTGAGGATTAGGATACATAATTGTGGTATTGACACTGAGCATGTGTAGCTGGTCAGTGTTAGAAAAACCAGAACAATGCAGATTGTGTGTTTCTTTAATAAATCATTTGAAATCCTTAAAGTCACCACCCTCACATTAGGAAGGTTTATAAGTTATTCTTGCAGTGTTACATAGACTACTGTAACAGGAATGTTTCTGGGAAAAACAGCAAGGATCTAGAACTATGGTCCTTTCTCCTGATAACTGTTGTGTAGGAATGGTTTGGTAGCATTTCCTTTGGGAAATATTGTTACTCCAGGCCAAAGCCTGTTGTAAGCAGAGAAAAGTATATGAGAATGTGTAGGAGAATGGAAAGGTAATGTTCGTTGAGCTTCTGGGTGAGATCTTGCAATGTCTGTATCACAGTATCAGGAAGAAGATTTTTATACATTTCTTTTTTAAATGCGCCTGCATAGTGACAGCTGTTGATGCATGGGCCTGATTCTCATAAGTATAAGGTTTGTTTAAACTGCACTAAAGGCTCATATTGCAATGAATAAAATTCTGCATATTCATTCTTTATCATAATGTATTTTATAATCTATAAGGTTAGAAAGAAGTTTCTATATCCACCTTAGTAATTTAAATTTCATGTTAGTAACATGTTCCTTCTATTTTCAGGAGATAACTCAAAGCATTAAGGAATACTAGGTGACATTTTGAGTTAGGACTCTGTTTTGACTGTTACTTCGTCCAATTTATTTAAATTTGTTTAAGAATCAAGAATTTATTTTCTGCAGTGGTTTAAAATAAACTTGTATTTCTAATGAATCTCCATTGCTTTTGTGTCTTTTTTTTACCCATCTTCCTAATGATATCATAAGGATAAGGAAAATGCTTTTTGTATACTGCTGCTTTTTAATGACTCTCACTGCAAGCAGGCACATGTTTTGATCTGCTCACATTATCATGAGCACTAACTATTCTATTAATAATATCACTTCATAATTAAGAAATAATTTGAAGAGTATTTAAATGTTTTGTGTGTTGCCATAATGTAGATCCATAATGTGCTACAATATTATGTTACTAGGAGGAAAAGACATGAAAAGGAAAATAGAAGAGCAAGTAAACATCAAATTTAGCACATTTCAAGAAAGCTAATATTTTACTTTAAAAATGTTTAGCAGAGGGAGACTCAATATGTAGCCCAGATTGACTTTAAAAGTGTGATCCTTTTGCCTGAGAACCCCAACTGCTACAATGCGAAGCAAATGTATTCATAGTAGTTCTGAGATAACGAAAATAAGATTAGGAAAACCTGATGAAAGCACGATGCCTATTTAGTATAACAGAATTACTTTCTCTATTTTCTGATTGGTGAAAAGGGCTAGAGTAGATTTTCTAAGGAAGCCTATCACACCATTGAGTCCTTTTGTTGAAATATGTCTAGGCTCCTTTTGACTTTGTTCTAGATAAATTGTTTTTCAAATTGATGTATCAGAAAATGATACTGGTTATTAAATGTGATACTTTCATAAGCATTAACATGTGAAATAATGTAGAAATGGGCACCCAGTATTAGCAGCAACATTCTATAAAATTCATGAAACCAGTAATTACTTATTCCCTCTTCTTTTTTATACATATTATTATCACTTTTGTAAGTAAACTTTTCTCTTTTTCCCAATAGATTACATGAAAACCAGACATCTGAGGCACCTTCATCCTCTTGGGCTCCTCAGAGCTGACCTCCAACTGCCTCTGTTCCTTCTGTTTCTGATCATCTATGCAGTCACTGTGCTGGGGAACCTCAGCATGATTGCCATCATCAGAGTCAATCCCAAGCTCCACACCTCCATGTACATCTTCCTTAGTCACCTGTCCTTGGTCAATTTCTGCTACTCTACTGTGGTAACTGCAAATTATTAGAAAACTTGGTTGAGGAAGACAGAACCATCTCCTTCGCAGGCTGTGTCATGCAATTCTTTTTGTGTGCATATTTGTGATGACAGAAATCTTCATGCTTGCAGTGGTGTACTATGACAGGTTCGTGGCTGTATGCAGCCCTCTCCTCTACACAGCTGTGATGTCTCCGAAGCTCTGCTGGTCATTGGTATCTGCGTCCTACTCCTGGGGAATAATCTGTTCCTTCATATTCATATACTTTTTGTTGACTTTATTCTTTTGTGGGACAAAGTTCATAAATAGCTTTGTCTGTGAACATTCTGCCATTGTTGCTGTGTCCTACTCTGATCCCTACCTTAGTCAGAAAAATCCTTTACATTTTTGCCACCTTTAATGAAATAAGCAGTCCGATGTTCATTCTCACCTCTATATTTTCATTGTTATAACTGTCATGAAAATACCAGCCACAGGGGGCGCTACAAAGTCTTCTCCACCTGTGCCTCCCATGTCACCGCCATCTCCATTTTCCATGGCACTATACTTCTTCTCTACTGTGTTCCCACCACCAAAATTTCCTGGCCTCTGTGTTCTACACAGTTGTCATCCCCATTCTGAACCCAGTGATCCACAGCCTCAAGAACAAGGATGTGAAGGAGACATTTAGGAAGCTCATCGGCTCACAGCTTTCATCATAAAATGTGGTACTAGAAAGATGAGATGTTTATTTTAGAGTACTGGTTCTCTGTTTACAAAACAAATCAACCACTGTGTTTTCAGTCTCCTTCCATAAAACACTACTATATAAATTAACTAAAATATTCATTAAACAAAATCTAAATTGGGACTTGAAATCGTAAATCATGTAACTATATTTATGCTAAATACATGATGCAGGTGTTTTATTATTATTTTAAGACAATTTAAAAAACAATTATATCTATTGCTGTGTGGGGGGAAGTTTTGCTGAGTGTATGTAGGTCAACCATGAGCATGCAATGCCTGCAGGAACCAGAAAAAAGATTTGGATGCTTAGGAACTGAATGTAGGCCAGCCAAGTGAACACTAGAAACAAAACCCAAGTCTTCTGAAAGAACAACCAGTGCTCTTAACTACTGAGTCATATCTCCAGACCCATGATTCAGATATTTTAATGAAAATGTTACACTCGAAAATTTTCACCTCAAGTTTCATCTAGAGAAACTGGTTCTTTTCAATGATTAGAAGAATTTAACAAAGGAAAGTTATATGAAAATTTAAAGTTTGATATTGAGGTCTCTTCAATAGAGAAGACAAAAAAAGTGATTTCCTTTTGTTATATGTCAGAGTTTTCACACTGGGAATTTTTATGACATCCTACATGAAATTTAAATCATGTTAATCTTTCAAAAAGTATTTTTAATCTAGGCAGGCTGAATTATACTTGGTATTACCAATTATATTTGTCTGATTATCTCCTAAAGGAAAGATACACTTTTCAAACACACACATGCTCTAATGCCATTTATTTCAATATAATTGTATAATTTTAGTCATTTATTAAAATTTTCATTTAGTTAATTTTAAATTATTATATATTTCCAGGTTATATTCTTTGTCAACCTAGAAATTTTTAATTCTTCTTGCATGTCAAATGTACATATATGTTTCTATGTATGTTTAAAAAGTATACACATTTTCTCTCATGTTAATTTTTTAAAAATATATTTATTGGATTTTTTTATATTTTATACAATGCATCTCAATCATATTTACTCTCCTTTCCTCATTTACTCCTCACCAGATTTCATGAATTGAATCCTATATTTAAAACCCATTGAGTCCAGTTTGTGTACCCGATGTCACTTGGTGTAAGTTGATCCACTGGGGCTTAGTCAGGCTATCTGGTGTCACTCCTTTAAAAAAGATGAACTTTCCCTCACTCAACAGTGATCAGTTGCCGATAGTACCTCACCTAAGTTTGGGGATTTCAGTTGAGTTCCCCTGTTCTCTGCTGAATTTCTTTTATGATTGAGTGTGCATGGGTCTTGTTCATGTTGTAACCATTGTTGGAAGTTCATATGAGGAAGTTCCCAAAAGCCTGGAAATTCTATTTCCTTGAGGTCATTCATCATCCTTGGCTTTTCTCATCTTTCTGTCTCTCTCTTCGGCAATGGTCCTCGAGTCCTGGATGGAAGAGGTTTAATATGAGCCTAATTCATAGACACGCACCCTACAGTCTCTTACTCTCCACACTTTGTCCTGTTGTGGCCATCTCTGTTAATCACCTTCTGTTGTATGAGGAGCCTTAACTTGTAAGAGTTGAGAGATGCGTTAGTATTCCTTTCAACGCTTGCTCTGTGAGCCTTAGGTTTAGATGTTCCATTGTATATGTGTCACTTAGTGGGTATTCCTTTCAACGCTTGCTCCACTATGCTCTGTGAGCCTTAGGTTTAGATGTTCCATTGTATATGTGTCACTTAGTGCTGGGCCTCTCACAGACACTTATATGAAAAAATAGAGTCATATATAAACTCCATGGTTCATTTTTATAAATAGTTATTATCCATGAGTTGGGTCATTTACAATGTATGACCTATACTTTTCAGATCCAAAAGAATTCTTAAATATATGAAGATATTTTCACTATTTTTGAAATGCCTAAGAAAATTACTTCGAATTAAGGAAAATACTGAGGAGAATAGAAAAAAAAATCATAAGGGATTTGTAATCAGTGAACAAAAATGAAAACCAGACTTATTTTGGATAGTCGATATTTGGAAAAATAATGTACCTTTGTAAGTAAAATGAAATAAATTCAATGTGAATTAGTAAGCTCTCTTTAGAGTATAAGTATTACCTTTTTCACTGTGTTTCTGTATTTTATGCCCATGTGAGTTCAACGTATATTCATTATAATGAGGACTGAGTACCGTTGATAATACAAATACCCCAGGGCTTCAGAAATATAACCTACAATCAAAATCTCACATGGGACCATGTTACCCAATTGCATAAACTGTAGCTTCCCTGGCAAGTTTTCAGTGATAATCTCTAGTTTCCAGGTCCCCAAGCCTTGATGCCGTATATATGTGACATAGTTTTGTAACAGTATTTAAAGTTTAGATGGAATGTTTGATCTGGCATTTCGTAGTTTTCCAGATAAGGTAGCTACACCTCATATGAAACACTCTGAAATACACTGCGGACTGAATTTCCTTCAGGTCTCTTACTGTTTATAAGATCTGGTAACCAAGAGCAGTTTGTAGTGCATTAACCTTAGCTAAGGATTCTTAAGTAAATGCATCACACAGAGGCTTCTGTTTTTGGGTGAGTGTATTCACTTCTATTTAATTCATATGAGTGAATAGTGAGATCTAGTGTTCTTTGTAGAGGAAAAGACAGAGTTGTATATCCTAACCTTTTATATATAACTTACTTTTCTAAGGAAGAAATCCTTGGAAATCTATGAAATTTTTCCTGGTTTACTAATTTATATACTTTTATGCCTGTCACTGAATTCAGCATATTAACAACTAATAATAATGATGAACTTGAATCTTATAATTTTTGTTGAGGTCAGTGAGACTCATCTGTAAACAGAGATTGCAAAAAGTACAACGTAGCATAGGCCTGCAGTTTCATCACTTGAAAGATTGAGACAGGGCATTATGATTTCCATTCCATCCTCAAGCAGTGAGCGGGAATCCAGCCTTGGCTACTATGTCATTTGAAGTCAAGACTTGACTACAAGAGATCCTGTCTCAGAAAAACTAAGAGAAATGAAAGATAGCGTAGATTTTGGTAAATGGTAGAAAGTATGTTGTTTAAATACACATAGAGGGGAAGAAAGTAAAGCTAATATTTGTCATAACAAGATGGTGAGATAATCCATTATAATATGGAAAATAGAAATGAAAATTAAAGTTTTCCAATTAACAGGTGCTAAGTAACCATTTGTTAAATATTCCCAAGGTCAGAGAAGAACGTGTTAGTTATACCAGGATTAAATATTTATAGGTGGATTATTTGGAAAAGTCAGAACTGTGTACATTTCATGTTTAATTAGTAAACGATTTGCAGTTCCCAAAAGTGCCACTGCCACATGTGTGTGATTGTGTAAATTATTTTCAACAGCTCACAGATTATTTTTAGTGATTAAAATTGTTCTTTGTCAATATCAAATTATTTGGAACATTCTGTTTATTCTTATCACTCACATTCTTTTATTTACTCCTTACCCCTGTTGGCCATCCTCCCCCAGCTCATTCTTAAAGTCCTCCTTCCCACATTCATGTCTTTTTTTTTTTTTTCAGTCCTCTGATTGCTATCAAGATCTTCTGTGTGGCAACGAGTTTTGAAATATTCATTGGAGCCTGGTCAGCTTACACTTTGGTGCAAAATTGAAAACACTGACCATCCTTCCACTAGACTCCATCTACAGTCCCTTGTAGTTTACCAGGATGGAAATGGGCCCCATGAAATCCTCTCTGATCTTTCATTGGCTGTCGAGGGGCCCAGTTGGTCCCTAAACAGGCAATTGTAGCTTCTGTGAGATCATGTTTTCCAAGGCTATGTGTGTCAGGCCCTGAGGATAGCGTTTCCCATCCCTTCTTCCTGTCTTCAGTCTTTTCCATGCATTCTGTTCCCTCCACTACAAAGCTCCCTGAGTCTTACAGGAAATGAGATAAATGACATATTCTATCCAGTGCTGAGACCTTAACTATCATTTAGTCTCTGAAAGCTGAGCTGTCAGGGATAGCTGACTTTACTGATGTTCACTTCATGGATGTAAACTTCACTGCTTAAGGTTGAAAATAGCATTTGATAAACAATTTTATGAAATAGGAGTGGGTCTGAAAATAGAACCAGAATGCAGCACTGTAGTGATGAACCTTGATGACTATGGAGGGGAATTTTCAGAAATTGTTTGCTTGATAACTACTGTTCATCCAGACAAAATTCTGTTCTATCCTGAGGAGAATGATAAAAATATGTACAGGCCAGTGAAAGAAAAAGTTACGTTCCTTGACAAACTTTCCAGAAGAGATCTTGACTGCTTGTACAATAATATGTCAGTTATACTATACTGTGTGTCTTCTACATATCACACTATCAACCTTTAAATTCATAAGAAAACTTCCTTCTCTCTTTTTTTTGATTATAAAAAATATTTGTGTGTATGCATGTGTGTTTGTGTGTTTGTGTGTGTGTGTATGTGTGTGTATGTCTATGTCTGTGTGACTGTGTGCCACATTTGACAGGAAACACGGAGGTGAACAAAGGGTGTCTGATCTCCTTGAGGTGGGGTTACAAACTGTTGTAAGCTGCCTGGCATGACTGCTTGGTACCAAGCTTGGGTCATCTGAACAGTACTAAAGTGTTTAACTGCTGAGATTTCTCTTCAGACCCATTCTTTTTAAAATTAATATTAGTGAAATCATATTTACTCCTGAAATAATCACTAATCACATCCTAGATTATGGAGTATACTTTTTGAAGTAAGTCTCTGTTTTGGCTTTTTTTTTTTTTTTTGCAAAGCTTTAAACTTAATAAAATGTTTAGGTAAATCTTTCTTAAAGGTAGTGTACTAGAAAAGTACTTTTCATTCGCTGTTGATTTTTAATTATTTTATCACTTTGAAATTGCATGTACTTTTCTCTCATCACAATATAATGTTTAGCATAGTACTGTATTGACGATATAACTTCGTGTTTTAAATATTTTGGTTTTCATACGTATGAGTATATTGCTTGCATGTATGTGAGAGTCCCTGTGTTGTGCAATGTTGGTGGAGATCAGAAGAGGCCATCAGATTCCCTGAAGCTGGAGTTATGGATGGTTGTTACCTGCCATTTGTGTACTGGGAATCGAACTGGAGTCCTAACTGTCTCTCCAGCCACAGAAGCTTCCAATTTTTTTATGACAGCCTCAACATGAATGAAAATATTGTGCAAATTGCCAGAGTGTATGCTCATAACATGAAGTACAGTAAGTTACCTGATGAACAAAACCATCCAAATGTTAAACATTTCTTTTGCATTGCTTTTCTTTGAGACAGAGTCTCACACATGTCGGGCTTGCCCCACAATTGTGATCCATCTCCTTTAGCACAACTATGGGATTACCAGCCAGTAGAAATGAATCACATTTTTTTTGCAAAAAAAAGTGCTGAGATAATGACAAAGATGCAGCAGTAAAGAAACAGCAGAGTTCTGAGGTTTATTTACTGAGAAAGAATGGTGTCCTCTACTTTCAGATTCATATAATTTCTTGAATGTCCATTCTAACTAAGCCAGGGGTCTAAGGTACCAGTGAACTTCTTAGTTTAAAAATATTAATCAGTAGACTCTATTTTCTTTTTACTATCATAATTATCTGTTAAGTAAGTTAAACTGAAAATATTACAAACTGATTAGTATAGAACTGGGAACTTGGCATTTAAAATTATAAATTTTAACACTCATGAAATTTTCCTGTATCCCTTCCTTTCTCTTCCCTATTATCAATATTAGTCCTGACCTTGGTGGATCAACTTTTCTCTTTTCTCCTCAGTATTCTACAGAATCAGACCTCTGAGGCCACCTTCATCCTCGTGGGCTTCTCAGAATTCCCTGACCTCCAGCTGCCCCTGTTCCTTCTGTTCCTGATCATCTATGCAGTTACTGTGCTGGGGAACCTGGGCATGATTACCATCATCAGAGTCAATCCCAAGCTCCACACCCCCATGTACTTCTTCCTTAGTCACTTGTCCTTGGTTGATTTTTGCTACTCTACTGTGGTAACTCCCAAACTATTGGAAAACTTGGTTGTGGAAGACAGAACCATCTCCTTCGCGGGCTGTGTCATGCAATTCTTTTTTGCATGCATATTTGTGGTGACAGAAACGTTCATGCTGGCAGTGATGGCTTATGACAGGTTTGTAGCTGTGTGCAACCCTCTCCTCTACACTGCTGTGATGTCTCCGAAGCTCTGCTGGTCATTGGTATCTGTGTCCTACACCTGGGGAATAATCTGTTCCTTCATATTCATATACTTTTTGTTGACTTTATTCTTTTGTGGGACAAAGTTCATAAATAACTTTGTCTGTGAACATTCTGCCATTGTTGCTGTGTCCTGCTCTGATCCCTACCTTAGTCAGAAAATCCTTTACATTTTTGCCACCTTTAATGAAATAAGCAGTCTGGTGATCATTCTCACCTCCTATATTTTCATTTTTATAACTGTCATGAAAATACCAGCCACCGGAGGGCGCTACAAAGTCTTCTCTACCTGTGCCTCCCATCTCATGGCCATCTCCATTTTCCATGGCACTATCCTCTTTCTCTACTGTGTTCCCACCACCAAAAGTTCATGGCTTCTGGTCAAGGTGGCCTCTGTCTTCTACACAGTTGTCATCCCCATGCTGAACCCAATGATCTACAGCCTCAGGAACAAGGATGTGAAGGAGACAGTTAGGAAGCTCATCAGCTCACAGTTTTCATCATAAAATGTGGTACTAGAAAGATGAGATGTTTATTTTCGAACATTGGTTTTCTGTTTAATAAAACCAATGTTTTTAGTCTCCTGTGTTTTTAATCTCCTTCTAAAAAGCACTAGAATATGAATCAATTAAAATATTAGTTACACAAAATCTAAATTGGAAATTAAAATATTAAACCATGTAACAGTGTATGCCAAAAGTTTGACGTAGATACACCCCCCCACACACACACACACAAATATCTCCAGGCCCCAGATTTTTTTTTATTATTATTTTAAGGAACTTTAAAGATACTTATTTTCTTTGCTTTGTGTATAGAAGTTTTCCTCCAAGTATGTAGGTGAACCGTGAATTTGCAATGCCTTCAGGGACCAAAAGAGAGATCTAAATCCCTGGAACTGAAGATACAGTGCCCATGTGGATGCTGAGAAGCAAATCACAGTCTGGTGCAGGAACCGCTAGTACTCTCTAACTGCTGAGCCGTGTCTCCAGACCCATGATTCAGATATTTTAATAAAAATGTCCCATTGTTGCTATATTTTATTATAATAATACCCACCAAAACTTTTACCTTGCTTCACATTGATAAACAGACTTTTCAGTGTTTTGAAGAAATTCATCAAGGATATTTAGAGGAAAATTTGAAGTTTGATTTCGAGAGCTATTTAATCGGAAATTGTGACTGTAGAAAAAGTAAAGCTTTCCTTGTATTCTACATCAGACTTTTTCACATTGGAAATTCTTATGACATCAAATATAAAATGTAAATCATATTAACCCTTCTTTCAATACTTTGAATCTACTGTAGTTGAGTTGTACTTGGAATTCCAAATTGTATTTGTCAACTATCTGCAAAGAAAAGATACAGTTTTGCAAACTTATACAACATACTAATGCCATTTATTTCAATGCAGTTGTATCACTTTATCTATTGATTGAACTCTTTATTTAGATAAATATAAATTATTATGATATTCCCATTTGTCTTCTTTGTTACCCTAGAAATTTTAGTTAGTCCTGCATTTCAGATATACATATATTTGTAGGGGTTTGAATGAAATCGTCCCCCTTATGCTCTAAATATTTGGATATTTTGTTCCCAGTTAGAGGCCCTTCAGGAGGTATGGCCTTTCTGACAGAAGTTCATCACATGGAGTGGGATTTGTGAATTCCTAAGCCTTGCACTGGATCCCCCATCTGTTCTCTGTCTCCTATGCCTGCTTGTAGATGAGAACAGGGAGCTTCATGCTCCTATTCTGCCATTGTCACATCTACTATGAGGGACTCTAGTCCCTCTGTGAAATAGAACTGTAAGTTAAAATAAACTTATCTTCCTGTAAGTTCCCTTGTTCACAGTGTTTTCATAGCAGCAGAAGAGTTATTAAATATGTTGTATGTGTCCATATAAAGTGTACATATTTTCTTCCACATTTGTTAATTTTCTAAAATATGCATTTTTACTGAATATTTCTGTATTTCACACAATACATCTTAACCATATTTAGAAACTACATTTGTCTAAAGATGTCACAGAAGTAGGGATTTCTCTAGGATCTATGACTTCTCCAGTCAGGCCTATTTGACTATGTTTACATTTCTACATGAGTTCCCTCCCATTGAGTGGACTTATGTCCAGATAGTGAGCTGTTGATTGCTTTCAATATAAATGTGCCACTACTGCACCGATATAGTTTGCTGTTCTGGATGGTTGTTTGGGCTTTTCAGCTTTAAAGCTGAAGTTCGACCATCAATTGATTTTCTTCCTTAGAAGACTGCATTTGCTAATTTTTGTCATTTTTATTATTTTCATAATTGTAGTACAGAGGTGCATATCATTATAGGGTTTGATTTGCATTTCTCCAAATAACTTCTCAAGAAAGTTTATAATTTTTTATTTTGTAAGAATTTAATACACGTGTGCTGTGTTTACATCACTTCCCCCTCTCTCCTCTCAACACTTCTCATGCCTCCCTAGTCCCTCTGAATTTCATGACCTTTTCTTGGATAGTTATGATTACATACACACATACACACACACACACACACACACACAAATACAGTTGTCAACTTGACACCCCTTGGTTGAGGGAGCCTCATTTGGGTAACTGTATCTATGAGATTGGCCTGTGGCCATGTCTCTGGGACATTTTCTTGATTGCTGAGTAATGTTGGAGGGCTTAGCTCATTATTGGTGTTGCCACCGCTGGGAAAAAATGTGAAGAATCACAAAAGATTCTGGCTGGATTGTAAACACAATCATAAGCAAAAACAGTGATGCAGGGGATCACCAAACCGGTTCTCAAACTATACTGCAGAGCTGAGTCATAAAAACAGCTTAGTATTGGCACAAAAACAAATACATCAATGAAACAGAGTGATGCAGGGGATCACCAAACCGGTTCTCAAACTATACTGCAGAGCTGTAGTCATAAAAACAGCTTAGTATTGGCACAAAAACAAATACATCAATGAAACATCAAAGAAGACCCAAGAATGAGTGTGTGCATATTCAGCGACCTGATATTTGACAGTTTCCAGGAACACACACTGGAGGAAAGGCAGCATCTTCAACAAATGGTGCTGGCAAAACTGGATCTGTTTCTGTAGAACAATGAAGACCCTTATCTTTAGCCCTGCACAAACATCAACTCCAAATACATTAAAAATCTGAACAGGAACCCTGAAACTCTGAAACTGTTAGAAGAAAACATATGCAATACCTTACAAGATATAGGTATAGGAAAGGATATCCGGGTGTGTGTGTGTGTGTGTGTGTGTGTGTGTGTGTGTGTGTGTGT
>NW_008332686.1:969267-975782 GCF_000622305.1 Nannospalax galili
TAAAGGATATAAAACACAAATATCTGCTTAATATATGTGTAAATATGCACAAATATATTCTTAACAAAATAGGACAGAAACACTCATGTCAATTACAATCCTTGTTTTTGCAACTGGTCAAATGTCCTCAGCTGATATTTCTAACTGCCTTCCTCTATTGCCCATTCTTTGTCCCTCCACCCTGAGTGAGCACCTCCACAAGTCTTGGCTCCTTCCCTGGAGGAGGGAGCCACATCTTCATCCCTGAAGTGTCTGGGACATTCATTATCCCACCTGGAATGGGCTGTTACATTTCACATTGACACTGATAACACAATGTCACAAACCAAAAGAAAAGAACACAAACCAAAAGATTCCCTAAATAATATCTTGTCTTCCACATGTAATCTTCCTTACCTCCATTGTAGAGAAACAGTCCAATATATCCCTAGTAGTCTGCATTAATCTCCCCTTTTATTCCATTCTTAGTCAATTGCCTTAAGGGTATCAGACGTCCAAAGTGGCCAGAGTGGATTCTTAGCCTCAAGTTAAATGGAAAGTTTCCTTTGTCTCCTGCCAGAAGCACTTCTCTGGAACCAAAGCTACTAGGTCAGCAGAGTTCAAAGTCATGGGCACAGGAAGCAAAAAATTTCCTAATGAGTCACCAGGGGCATTAGTGAGTGGAGTTATCACCACTTCCATCCCTTCATTCCTGGATCCATGAATCCTGGCTATAGCAGAAAAAGTACTATATATTGGAGGCTATTTAAGGCATATACTGCCTTTTGAAGGACCACCAAATGCTGGCAAGGATGTGGAAAAGGGGAACACTCATTCATTGCTGGTGGGATTAGAAACTCATGCAACCACTATGGTAAGCAGTGTGGAGAACCCTCAAAAAAACTAAAAATGAATCTACCATCTGGTTATACCATTCCTTGGGAGAGTGGAATATCATCCTACTGCAAAGATGCTTGTACATCCCTTTTTGTTGTTGCTCTTTTCACAACAGCTAAGAAATAGAAACAAACTAAATGTCCTTCAAATGATGAATGAGTAATGAAAATGTGGTGCATTTACACAATGGAGTTCTACTTAGTGATAAAGAAAGATGAAGTCATGAAATTTTGCAGGTACAAGAATGGAACTAGAAACTGTTATACTAAGTGAAGTAACACAGACTCAGAAAAACAAGTAATGTATGTTGTCTCTCATAGAGACATTTACAGTAGATTTTAGCCCCAATCCCTTATATATGAGTGAGTATATATCTTAATGTAATCTCAGGAGCCAGGAAAATGGAAAGGAACCATGCACATACAGGGAACAAAAACCCTCGAGAGGGGAGAATAGTAGGAAACAGATGTTATCAATAGAAATGGTAAAAATGGGATATTTAACTAGGAAGGGAGGATGGAAGTATATGCAATAAAGTACATGTAAAGGGGAAGAAGGAGTTCAAGACAGGGTAGTATGAAAAATATTATTAAGGGGGAAATGGGTGTACTTTAACTGGGGAGGGAGGAAGGAGGTTAGACAGGGAGAGTGAGAGGAGAGAGATAAATAAAGCTTAGGTGGTATGAAAAACCAGAGGGAAATGTTTTCACTCAAAACCCTACTGAGAAATACACATACAATATCTGAACATGAGGGCATGTGTATACGGGAAGGCTGTATAACAAGAAACACAGTGCCTGACAAGAGAAACCTCTCTTCAAGTTGTTAGTCGGGGCAGTTCAAGAGACTCCCAAAATAATGCAGGCTATTGCCACAGTCCTTAATTACCTCCCAGAATTTGAAGGTAAGACCCTCTTACTGAAGGTAGGACATATTTTGGAAACAGGACTTGGAGATGGAACTGACCTGGAAGCTTTCTCCCTGAAGACTAGTTCTAGAGGATTCTATGCAATCTGCTAAGGGAGAAAACCAGTCAATGCTCCAGCCCCAGCTTTAAAGCTTAGTAACTACAATGATAGGCATAACAAATTATAGTGATACAGTAGTTACACTGTTACCTTGGAAGGAACCAACAACTGATTGGACTTAAATTCCACTCAATGGGGGCCAATTCATGTGAGGCACTGCAAAAACTGCCAAATACACATGGCTGGAAAGGTCATACATTCTAGTGAAAACCCTACCTGGTCATATCCCCAGACAAATACAGTTTCTTAGTGTATGCAAAATGTTGGGTTTTGAAGTTCAGAATATAGGAAAAATATGAGAGAAAAAAAAAGACCACACCTGACCTCAGATTAGACTACATTTATTCAAGCACAACGAGGGCCAGCAATCTTCCTGTATGCTGGGGGCAACTATGCTGTGTTGAGGTGTAAATAGGGATTATACAGGATGCAACCATGATTGACTGCATATGCATAAGGAGTGCTTGAGAAATGCATGGCCCCTTCTCCCTGGCATCATTTGCATTACTTTATATCGAGAGCCAGGGATTTATGGACTTCTTCCTGGGACATTTTTTTCAAGGAGCTGTCTCAAAAAACATCCCTCCCAAGAGGGAGGGAGGTGACTGATTGATAAGGCCAGCAGCAGTTTCAGAGGCCTTCTGGTATCCTGATACCCCAGGCATTCTATCACTAAATATATACATATATATAGTGATATATAGGATATATATATATATATCCTTATATTTACAGACAAGTATACCATTCACCAACCATCAAAGAAGCTTCTTTTTGCAACAGATGGAGACAATTACAACATTCTACAACACAGAGAGAATAAGTTTCTGAGAGATGCCAGCCCTAAATTACAGGTTTATAATGGAACCGTTAAACATACTGGAATAGAGAGAGTGCTAATAATGCATCTCTTAAGTCTCACCAACAAAGCTTCCTCATGCAACAGAGAGTGATACACACAGAAGGCTGATACAAACAATGGCCAAAGTGTAGAGAATAAGAGCCTATAGAGTATGTGTCCATGGGTAGGAATCCTATATTAAAGCTCACCCACTGATGCCTCAGGAATCATTGCAGAAGTTGGAGCAGAAAGATTGGAAGAGCTAGAGTTGGTTCATGATCATACAGAAATAGAGTGTTCCAGGTATAATGGAAACATCTGATGTGTAGGAAACCAGGATGGCATTCCCTAGGGTGAGGCGAGCCTAAAAATTTCAAATCCAGGCTGCAGTCTCTGCTAAAGGGAGGGGTGATGAAAACAGTACCTCTGACAATCCCTATCTTGCAGAACACTGCAAAACTAGCAGAAGAAAAGTAGCCAGGTCCAAAGTTCAGGCTCCTTGCTCTGTGGGAAAGCATCTTGGTCAACACCCCTCAGCTCAACTCCCTGTCCTGAACAAATAACTCAGCTATCATTAGCTAAGAGATTAGGGCAAGTTAAAGGTTTACTCCTGAGCTAAAAGCAACAAGTTTGCCATGCTTTTAGCCCTAAGTAAGAAAATATTGTGGCCAATAAATTACCTGATAGGCACGGATAACCTTGAGTAAAAGTTTAAGTGTCCTCTTGGTGTCAACTAAAAGGCTATATACCCTGTAACTGCCAAACCCCACGCGACTGCCAGTTCTTTGTAATGTATAAAAATCCTGTGGATTTTGTAATAAATGGCTTGTCATAAAAGCACATGTCCCAGGGTCCAGGACTCTGTCTCAGGTTGGTATTGGAATAGCCATCTATAACGAAAGTCAAGTTCCCTGTTGAGCAAGGCTTACTTGGGTCTCTCAATACCTATGGTTGCAAAAGCTCTTGGAATGTGATGGTAATTAAGAACTTAAGCAGGAAAATCTCTGAGACAAGAGATAGAAATGGTGACCAGGAGTCTTCCCTCCTTCCCCCCGTGGTTTCCCACGTTAGAAGTCTTTGTTCTCCAAAGCTTTCATATTCCTGTAACCTTTGTGTACATATGTTACCTTACTTAATTATCTCATATGTACCTTTATACTTGTCATGTCTGTGACGTTTTGCTTTTTGCTTGCATATTCTCACATGTGAACATAAAGGCCCCCCAAACTGGAGATGGCTATTAACTCCTTTACCAAAGGATCTATAGATCAGTCTACTAGGGAAAAGTTAAAATCCCTCTCATCATCTAACTTTGGCTGTTAGTCTCTGATTTTTCTGGAACACAGACCTCTGAGAACTTGTTCATATGAACTTGCAACAATGGTGTCAGTATGCACAAGATCCATGCAAACTCAATCAGGCTAAAACCCAGCACTGAACAGATAAACGTGCATCAGGTCCCACCTTAGCAAAAGAACTATTGGCAACTGATTACTGCTGGGTGAGGAAGAGTTGATAATCTTCACTGGAGTGACTCTGCATATATTGACTAGACCCCAGTGGATGAATTGCAGTGAGGGACATCTGCTACACAAACTTGACTGGATATGCCTTAACATATATGACAGAATGCATGAAGTCCAGTGTGTCTGGGGGTCAGGGGACTGTGGGTGTTATGGATGGAGGAAAGCATATAAAGATTATTAGTATATTTTGTAAGAAATGCACAAAAATTCAACAAAATTTCACATTGGGGAAAAAAAAGAAAATGATTTCACAATAAGATATTAGAAGCAACTGTAGTTCAATATTTGAGATTTGCTTTAGCCCATAGTTGTTACATGTGACACCACATATGTATGTTTTGGAGATACATGAGTATCTGTCTTCCTCTTGATGTTGCAATTATGGAACCATCACCACTGGAATGAGTTTTTCTGAAGATATATTTGCAGAATCTTTGGATTATGGCCTTCAACATATAAGAAACCAGAAACCATAAGACTAGATGCACTGTGATGATGAAGGGAAGGTGGAGAACTGTCTGCATTGTGGACTGTGCACTAAATATAATTTAAGTTTTATTATTTAGAACACTGCTGTTGATGCAAAAACATAAGTTACAACTCAAAGGTGATAAGTGATAGTTTGTTCTGGAGTCAAAAATGAGTAAGCATCACCCAGGAATACAGACTCAGTTCTGATTTCATAAACGCAAATTCCGTGTTTTAGCATGAAAGCAGTTTCATGAAGCTTTTATTGTAATAGAGCAAAGAAAACTAATAAATCAAGACAGTTTCCAAATACATTGGTGGACACATTAATTAGGTACAGCAAAGTGGAATCTCAGCTATAGGATCCAATGCTATCTGATGACACCCAACATTTTGGTTGGTAGAAGTGTTTATTTGCTAAGTTAATACATTCTGTTTATGATAAGATATTAAGTAAGAAACAAACGTGGGTAAGAAGTGACTATTTATGGGCTAAACAAGGACCAAGATAAATTCTAAATAGGCTCTGGATCTGCAACATTCCAAACCCTCCAGAGTCACTGAAGTGTTAATCAATTGGTCAGCCTTGTAGGAAGTTCAGTTCAAGATGTAAGATTTTTCAGTGAAATTTTGGTTCCTGGTAATCCTTCTGTCCATTTATCTATCATTCATCTATCTATCATCTACCCATCTATCATTATCTATCTATCTATCTATCTATCTATCTATCTATCATCTATCTATCTATCATCATCTATCATCATCATCATTATCTATCTATCATCTATGTCATCATCTATCTGTCTATCATCTATCTATCTATCTATCTACCATCTATCAATCATCTATCTCTCTCTCTATCTATCTATCTATCTATCTATCTATCTATCTATCTATCTATCTATCATCTATCTATCTATCTATCTATCATCTATCTATCCATCATCTATCTCTATCTATCATCTATCTATCTATCATCTATCATGTATCTATCTATTATCTATCCTCTATCATCTATCTATCTATCAATCATCTATCTACCTCTCATCTATCTGTCATCAATCTTCTATCTATCATCTATCAATTATCTCTATCTATTGATCTATCTACTTGTCTGTATGACTGTGTGACCCAGATGTGCCTCTGACCCTGTGATGACAAACCATGGACCTGCCTCCTTCCCAAGCTCTGCAAAGAAGCCACTCCCCTTCCCTCTTCCAGCCAATCAGTTGACCATAGGTGCTTACAGGGGAGGGGCTATGGGTATAAAAGCTGAGAAAACCATGAGGCTGGTCTCTTGCCATTTTGTAAGGTTGTCTGGAAACACAGGATTTATGTCTGGATGTGGACTTTCAAACACACTCATGAATGGGGGGTGGTGCCTGTTGTCTGTTAAGTAAACCAGCACCCCAAGCTCATTTAACAACTCGGTAAGATTCTTCAAACTGGAGTTTGGAGAATTTTTTTCCTCAGGCTATTGCCAGGACCATGGAAGGAGGGGATTGGATGCCACGTGCACCTCCCAGCCTGTTTGTTGTTGGTAGGCATTGATTCTAAGGCCTTTTTCATCCTAAGTCAGAATTCTGTCACCTCCATCCTGATATATTTATCTTCACAGGGAAAATAGATTGAATTACAAAAAAAAAAAAAATATAACATTTCTATAAATTGTCATTTTCTATAGCTTGCTTTATATTAATATGTATAACTAATTATATTTCAGATCTTGTTAGATATATAGATATTTTAAAGCTATTTTATACCACTTAATCATTT
>NW_008332686.1:977369-992315 GCF_000622305.1 Nannospalax galili
ACTTTCTTATTAAAACTAATAAAAATTATGATGTCTCTTTACAGTGAAGGAATTATTTTCTATGTCTTCAGATTTGTGAAAATGGCTAGAATGGTTATTCTCATGAAGTCTGACAGTAGTGAAACATTTTACTTAAACCTAGATACATATACTGTATAGGTACAGTGTCTTTTTATCAATGACTTTATTGGATTTTCAATTGTCTAAACTGAAAGTGTTATTGCTCATTGATGTGTGCTATATATGTGAAATGTTGAAACAATGTAAAAGTAATAACCAGGTATTTCCAGGAACAGTGTATAAACCTATCAAACAATATAACATTTCTTCCTTTCTCTGGGCTAATATAAACATTGGTTCTAATATTGGTTGATCAGCTTTTCTATTTTCATCACAGGTTGTGAAATTTTTTTTAATTAAAAAAAAAATAAAACACAGACCATCCACAAACTGCAGCTTCCTTGTTTCCTGCTTTCCCTGTTTTTCATAATCATGTACAGTCACTATTCTGTGGAACCTGGAATGATTGCCATCATCAGGGTCAATCCAAAGCTCCATATTCTCATGTATTTCTGCCTTACTTGTTTATCTTTTGCTGATTCCTGCTAGTTTACTGGGGCAACTCCCAAACAATTAGACAATTTTTTTTTTCTGAAGCATAACCATCATCTTCACAGGTTGTGTTGTGCAATTCATTGCATGTGTATTTGTGGTGACTGCCATCATGCTGGCAATGGTGACCTATGACAAGTTTGTGACTGTGCAGCCCTCTCCTCTACACAGCTGTGATGTTTCAGAAGCTCTGCTGGTCATTGGTATCTGCATCCCACTCCTGGGGTATAATCTGCTCCTTCATATTCATATATTTTTGTTGACGTTATTCTTTTGTGGGACCAAGTTCATAAATATGTTTGTCTATGAGCATGTTGCCTTTGTTGCTGTGTGTGTGGGATTGTGCTGGGAATTGAATCCACACCCTTCACATATTAGGGAAGAGCTCTGACAATGTTGTCCTCTTATGCATATTTTCAAAGGAATAATATATTTAGCTATGAAAATTAATGATTCATTTCCATAAAGAGTCATTTTCCATAAATTGGGTTATTTGAAAATACATGACATATAATTTTCAGACCAAATAGAATATTCAAAAAATTTTAACACCTACAAAAAATACTTTTAATCAAGAAAAATAATGAGGTAACTAGGAGACAATTTTCATCAGTATTTGTAACTAAGGAGTAAAAATGAAAACCGATCTTATTTTGACCAGTAATTATTTAGAAATATAATGTACCCTTTGTAAGAAAAGTGAAAGAAATTCAGCATGAATTTGTAACATCTCCCTGGATCTTTTCCCATGTGGATTTCTGTATTTTATGCCCATGTGAATCAATGTATATTCATTAGCATGATGACAGAGTAAAGGTGATAATACAAATGCCCCAGGGCTTTAGAGACATGACATGCAATCAAGATATCACATGGGTCAGGGTTAAATCTCTTATCCTCCTATGTAATTTTTCAGTGATAATCTCTAGTTTCCAGGTCCCCAAGGTCTTGATGGCATATGTATGTGGCATATATACATTTAAATTGTAGATATAATGTTTACTCTGCTATTTTGTAGTTTTCCTGATAGGGTGGCCAAATATCACATGGATCAGTGAAATACACTGTGGACTGAAGTTTTTCAGGGCTCTTTCTTCTTATGAACTGGTACCCAAAACAATTATGTAGTTCATTAACCTTAGCAAAGTGTTCTTAAGTAAATGCCTCACTCAGGGTTCTCTGTTTTTATGAGTGTAATCATTTCTATATTTCATTAAATGAGAGAATAGTGAGCTCCAGTGTTCTTTTTAGATGTAAAACAAATATGTAGATCCTAACACTTTTACATGTACTTGTTTTTCTAAGGAAGAATTTGTGGTACCCTATCATTATTTTTTTTTTTTGGTTTTCTAATTTATATATTTTCATGCCAGTCACTGAACTCAACATATTACCAAATAATAATAAAGATCAACTTGAATCTTATACTCTCATTGAAGGTAAGTGAGAGTGGCAATCTCAACTGTTACAGAAATTTCAAGAAGTGCATTGTAGCACAGTCCTGTAATTTTATCACTTAGAAGATAGGAGAAGGGGAACAGCATTTCTAGGCCATCCTCAACTAGTGAGTGGGAGCCCAACCTTGGCTACAAACTAGTCCTGACTCAGAAATACTACAGAAACAAAGACATCTTAATTTTTGGCAATTGAGAGATAGGAACTTTGTTGTCTAATATACACAGAGGAGAAGAAAGGAAATATTAATTTTTACCATAGAACAAAGGTGCAATGATCCATTAGAATATTGAAAATAGAAAAGAAAATTAATCTTTTCAGAAGAACATGTGCCATGTAACAGTTTGTTAAATATTCCAAGGTTAGAAAAGAATTCATTAATTACAAGTGGATTGATTATTTAGAGCTAGGTTATTTGGAAAAGTCAGAACTGTGTAGGTTTCATGTTTTATTAGTAAACCATTTGGAATCCCCAAAGGCAAGAGTGTCATGTTAATGTGATTATGTAAATTATTTTCAAAATGTCACCGACTATTTAAAAGTGATTAAAGTTGTTCTTTGTCAATATCATACATGTATTTAGAACATTCTACTTATGCTCATCGCTCACCTTCTTTTCTTTACCTCTCAATGCTGTTGCCCACCATCCCCGGTCCATTCGCCTTACAGTTCTCTTTCCCATTTTTATGTCTTTTGTTCAGCTCTGATTACTATCAAGATCTGTGTGGTCATGGGTTTGGAAATATTCACTGTTGCCAGGCAGCTTACACTTTGTTTCAAAACTGAAAACAGTGACCACCCTGCCGCTAGAATCCAACAGTTGCTTGTAGTTTCCCAGGAAAGAGTTGGGTCCCATGAACTCCTTTCTGATCTGGCATTGGCTGTTGACAGGCCCAGTTTGTCCCAATACAAGCATCTGCAACTTCTGTGAGATCATGTTTGCCAAGGCTGTGTCATACCCTGAGGATAGTGTTTCCCATCCCTTCTCTCTGTCTTCAGTCTTTTCCTTCATTCTGTTCCTGCCTCCACAAAGCTCCATGAACCTTTAAGGAAGTGAGGTAAATGACATAGTCAGGGTGAGGCCTTAACCATCATTTAGTCTGTGAAAGCTGAGCAAATAGGAATCTCTAACTTTATTGATGCTCACTTCAAGGATAAGCTTCTCTGTTTAAAGATGAAAATAACATTTCATAAACTATTTTAAAAAGTAGGGGTGGGTCTGGAAAATAGGACCAGAATGTAGCACCATATTCTTAAAACTTGATGACTGTGGAGGGGAATTTTCACGAATTGTTTGCTTGAAAGACACTGTTCTTCCAGACAAAATCCTGTTATATCCTGAGAAACAATGATAAAAACATGTACAGGCCAATGAAAGAAAAAATTACATTCACTGACAAAGTTTGCAGATTAAATCCTGCAGTATGTATACCACCCATTCAGGTGGGGTAGTGTCCTACATATATTCCTAAATGTGTCCACCTGCTGATAGATGTCAATGATTGATCCTAATTGCCACAAAAACATAAATCATTTACAATACATTAATGTATATACCCACATCTTAAGCATATCATACTGACAAAGGTTTTTATTTCATTGTTGATTTTTGATGACAATGTAATGATTTACATAGTATTTCATTAAGGATGTAACTTCAAATTTTTTAAGCAAACTCAACATCAATGAAAATATTTTTCAAATTGCCACAGTTTTTGTGCATAACTTGCAACAAAATTTTCAGATTCATATCATTTCTTAGAATGGCCATTGAAATGAAGCAGGGGTCCACGATATCAGTGAATCTTTAGTTGAGAACATTCCATCTTCTTTCTTCCTGACATAATTACCTAATTAGCCATTTAAACTGAAAATATTACAAACTATTTAATGTAGAAGTTGTAATCTAGCATTTTCAACCATATCCTTTACCATTCATGAAATGTATCTGTGTTCTTTCCTCATTCCTCCCTATTACCAAAATTAGTCCTGACCTTCATGGGTCAACTTTTCTCTTTCCTCCATAGTACTCAAGAAAATCTGACATCTGAGGTCACCTTCATGCTCGCGGGCTTCTGAGAATACCCTGACCTCCAGCTCTTCCTGACCATTCACACAGTCACTCTGCTGGGGAACCTGGACATGGTTGCCATCATCAGGGTCAATCCCAAGCTCCACACCCCCATGTACTTCTTCCTTAGTCACCTGTCCTTGGATGATTTCTGCTACTCTACTGGGTTAGCTCCAAAACTGTTAGAAAACTTGCTTGTGGAAGACAGAACCATCTCCTTTGCGGGCTATGTCATGCAGTTTTTCATATGTCATGCACATTATGGTGACAGAAAACATCATGCTGGCAGTGATGACTTATGACAGGTTTGTGCCTGGGGGCAGCCCTGTCCTCTACACAGCTGTGATGTCTCTGAAGCTCTGCTAGTCACTGGTATCTATCGTACTCCTGGGTAATAATCTGCTACTTCATGTTCTTTTCCTTTTTTATTGATCCTATTCTTTTGTTGGATAGATTTCATAAATAACTTTGTGAACATTCTGTTATCATTGCTGTGTCCTGCTCTGATCCCTACATTAGTCAGAAAATACTTCTCACTTCACCACCTTTAAGGAAATAAACATCCTGATGATTATTCTCATAGCCAATATTTTTACTGTTATCAGCGTCATGAAAATGGTTGTCACTGGGAAAGAAGTGCACCACAAAGCTTCTACATCTGCATCTCCCATCTCATGAACCATCTCCATCTCCCAGGGTCTATTCTCTTTCTCTAATGTTCACATCACCAAAAGTTCTTCTGGTCAACATGGCCTCTGTCTTCTATACAATGTTATGCCCATACTGAACACATTGCTCTATAGCCTCAGAAACAAGGATCTCCACATCTCTTTTTATGCCTACTCTAATTTAATGTCCTCTAGAATTACTTGTTCTTTTAGGTCAATCAAATAAAATTTTTGTCCTGAAAGCCCTTCTTTGTGGGTTTATCTCTAGGAGCCTTGGCAACTGAACTAGTATCCCTCTCTTAAAAAAAAAAAAAAAAAAACGTACTCTGCATTTCCCAATAGATATCTTCTTCTAATAGTTCCTCAGGTAGGGTTTGGGCTTTTTACCATCCCCTGCCTCCCATCTATGCTGGGATTTGTTTTGTTTTCTGATTTCAGCTTTGACAGGTCTTGTGTGTGCTGTGAAAACTGTAGTGAATTCATGTAATTTCCCTAGAGTCTGGAAAGGACTAGTTCCTTATAGTCACTAGCACCTCTGACTCTTGAAATCTTTCTACATCATCTCCTACAGATATCCTTGAGCCTTGGAAAGCCAGGGTCTGATACAGGTCTTCTGTTCAGAGATAAGCACCCTACAGTATCTTATTCTCCGCACATTGGCCAGTTGTGGTTCTCTTTGATAATCACTGTCTCCTGTAAGAGACTTTCTCTGGTGAGAGTTGAAAGATGCATTAATCTATGGGTATAACAATAAATCATTAGGAGTCTATTTAATGCTATGTCCGTTTACCAGACTAATAGTAGCAGGTTCTCCCCTGTGGTCTGTGACCTGTGTAGCCACAGGTTTCTAGGCCAGATATTAATGCCAGTTATAGGATCCATCTTGTGAAAGAGACCTTAAATTCAACCAGGATAGATAGCATGATTGCACCAGTGGGCCTATTTTTGCCAAGTCAGCGGATATTGTAGATTTGCAGGGTTTATGTTGTCTCACTTTAAAAAAATACTACCCAAGAAAGCTTGTCATCCAATATATGTATGGAAAATGTGGGAATTTTTAGATGATTTGAAGAATTTCATCAGGAAATTTTATCTGGAAATTTTGTTTGATTCTGAGAAGTATTCAATAAGAAATGCTGAATATGAAAAACGTTTTACATTTAATTCTAGATGGGCCATTCCTTCGTTGGATACTTTGTGTGTCAATAAATATAACCTTATATAAAGTGTGTATATATACACTTTATAAAATTTAGAAATTACTGTAAAGATTATATTTGTATTACAAGTTAAATTTCTTTACGTATCTCCTGAAATAGTACAGTTTTGCTAATGTGCACATAATTCTATTGTCATTTCTTTCACTATAGTTGTTTATTTGTAGCTATTTATTGAACTTTCATTCAGATATACACTGTTATTTCCCTGTATCCTTTTTTCTCCTTAGAAATTTTACTTCTATGTCCCCGACCGCTTTCCGTCTCGCCAGCAAGAACGACACGGGAGGACAAATCAGGATCCTTCTGCAGCAGTTTATTTGAAGACTGAAGACCAAAGACGACGAGAAGTGGGAGAGCTGTTGCTTATATATGCCCCAAAGGTCCCATTTATGATGTATAAGAAGCGGATTGGTTGCTGGAGATCACGCCACGGGAGGAGGCGGGGGAAAGCAGGCTCTTGTGCACGCCCCTTATGGGTGCGGCAGGATGTTTACTTTTAAGAAGGTCCGGATACCGGCGCCATCTTGTAATGGCAGCGGAGGCTGTGGCTCTCCACACTTCTATTTTTATGTCATCTCTAAATGTATTATTTTTGTGTTTGCTTAAAACTCTAGATATTTTCTTTATCATTTGATATGTTATTGTTTTTTCATGAAAACCATTTTGTGAAATGTTACATCATTGCGATTTTACTTACATAATATAGTAAATAGTAAATAGATACTATAGTAATAGTATCTATATAATATATTCAAAGCAGTAAGTTTATATGTATTAGCCTGTGAATCTCGGAGAACTAGTCCCAAAATGAGTTTTCTATCATTGACAGTTTATACCCATTGGGCTTTATAAACATAAATGATGAAATACTAATAAGTTTTTATCAAATTTAAACATTTTATAAAATAGGATGAACATTTATGCTAAGAATTAATGATAATTTGTAGTTTAAAATTCATTAGTATTTATAAACACTATTGATAGAAAGTAACACCTATAGAGTTTTTGAAAAGGTAATAAATTTGTTCCTATGTATGTATTTAAAAAGAATACTTTGATTTCTCCAGGAAAACAGAACAAATGGTGTCTCCATCTGTATCCATATTATGTTTATATGCCAAAATTTATATTTATGATGAGAATTCATATATGATATCATTTCACTATGGAATTTGAAGTGAAATAATTCTTGATATTTTCCTTTGAGGATAGTTCCAGGAGAGATGGTGCTCCAATTTCAATTGCAGTCAGAAAGCTCATGTCCAGGACAGCTCAGCTAGAGGTGAAATATTTATGCACTGAACACACACACACACACACACACACACACACACACACACACACATGGACAAGACACACACATGGACAAGGTTGTACTTGGAATTGAATCCACAGCTCTTTGCATTCTAGGCAAGAGCTCCAACACTGCTGTCCTCTTATGTATATCTTAAAGGAATAATAGATTGATCTATGGAAATTAATAATTCACTTTTGAAGTGGTTATTATTCATAAGTTGACTGATAAAATACCAGACTGTGGTGGTTTGAATGAATATGCCACCCCCCCATAGGCTTCAAGTATTTGGATATTTTGTCCCCAGTTGGTTGTGTTTTGGGAGATCTTAGAAGATGTAGCCAGGTTGGAGAAAGCAAGTCATTTGGGGCAGTCGGAGTTAAAGAATTCTTAAGCCTTGCTGGACCTGCAATTTCTCTCTGCTTCCTGTGTCTTCTTGAAGATGTGGCCACTCCTCTTTCTGTTGCAATCACCTGTGTCCCTCCTCACCATGACAGGGTCTAAATGCCATGGAACCATAAGCTCAAAGAAACTCTTCCTTATAGAAGTTTTCTAGGTCATTGCTTCTATCACAGCAACTGAAAAGTAACTAATACAGTAATCGGTACCAGAGAGTGGGCTGTTCTGTAATACAAGCAGACCATAGTTTCCAATGTTCAGACTAGTGTATTTAACTGGAGTGCTTATGAAGGCCAGGAAACTGGAAACAATCCATTAAAGGACAGGGGAAAAAGGCCTCAAGGAAGAAGGCAGAGCAGGACCTGTGTGATAGGAATGCAGAGGGAGGAGTGCAAAGGGTGGAAAGGCTTCAGAAAAGATTGGGTGTGTGGATTAGGTAAGAGGGAAGGGCAGGAAGTCGGGTCTCCCAAAACTAAGATTATAGAAGAGATCCTAGGGAAAATTATTATTTTGTATGTCAAAACATACAGGTATGTTAATTAAACAAGTATATTAAAAACAATTACTTTTTAAAAGTTTAACCTGAAGCACCCTGCATGGGTGGGCAACACCAGTCCCAGAGGACAAGTGTTATTAAATGACAAGCCAGTACCTGGTATTGGATACCTCCCCATGAGCTGTTAATTGGAGTCATCCAAGAGATCGCCACATGACAGGGTGGCCCATCAAAACTAGATCGTAATGCACTATTGCTGATGACACCACATACCTAGATTGCAGAACATTGAGAAATCAAGCTGGACATTAGCTCGGAGTATACTCCTTGCTTACTGATTTCCATAGTGCTAAGCTGCTGCACAGAAAATCCATCAATGATTCTACCCACCTGGGGATCCCATGAACTACCATTATGTCCTTCCTGGTAAGATCTGTTTACTAGTGATGTGACTAATATGGGGATTCCCATGTACTTTCTGTTTAGATTTGAAGCCTGCTTCACAGGGCAAATTCAGGGCTGGTTCTGTAAATCACTACTATTTCGCTAAATGGACATGAAGTCAAACTACCCTCCAAATCTTATGTTAAAAGGCATAATGCTGCTATCAGCCTTCATCACAGAAGCTGTTTTTAGTAGTGGGTGGTAATTAGTACAGAGACTTATCATTGGTCAAAGTTCAGAGCATAAGTCACTGCAGAGTGTTCATCCTTAAGCCAGTTATCTGTATCACCTTCCAAGGTTCAGAGAATACTGAGAAAGAAGGAGAGTAATAATGTAAGAGCCAGAGGTGTGGGAGGAGTGCTTTGAAGCAGTGACTTCTGGACATGACACAGCCTTTTCCTCATAAACTCACTGCAGCTGTGGTTACTTGTATAAAACCTCTACAAGACTCAACCGTTAGTCATTTCATCATGCATATGGGAGGAACTCTTACTGAGGGATGGAAAAGAAGCTGTTAAGGGACACTAATGAAATGAAGGTCATTTCCTTCAGTGATGTAGACACAAATAAGTTGCCCATACTCCAGTAAATAACCTCCAAATTACACTCATGAATGCAGACAAAATGAAAATCAGCAGGTCAAAAAAGAAAACCTAGGAACAGGCTTACTGGGAAGAACGGCTTCAGCATTAGATTAGGGACAAGATGAGAGAGGAGAGTAAGGAAATAAAATGAACAAATTTTGGCACATATATACATACATATATATATGAAATTACAAAAGAATAGTTTATTATTGTAGCATTTTAACAAGGCATATACATTACTGTTTAAGAATGTAAAATAATATATTCTTTTTATGAAAAAACTTAATTGAAATTTTGCCAATATCATATATTTTGAACACATTTTGACCCTCTTCCCTTTCTGTACCCCTTTAAAGCCTACTCCCCACCAGATTTCATGAACTCTGTCATATACATTAGACCTATCACATCAAGTTTGTGTCCCTAAATGACCTTCAGTGTGCACACATCCATAGTATCTTGGCTAAGCTATGTAGGGTCACCAAAAATAAAGCCAACTTAAACAGTTCTCCTTTTCTAAGTAGTTTTCAGTTGTCAATCTTTCCCCTAATAAGGATGGAATTTTGACCCACTTTCCCACCTTTCTGGTGAAATTTTGTCTGGCTTGAGCTTTCATTGCTGCAACTTCATATGAGTAACTTCCCAGCTGTTACAAAAACACTATCTTTGTGAGCATCAACCACCTCTGACTCTGACAGACTTTCAAATGTAGGCGGTGGCACTGTTCCTCCATTATAACTCCAATAAAATTATTTTTATATTGTATATGCATAGTTTAAGAAGGTTCAGTAGTGGTGTATTTCCATATGACTTTCTCTAAAGCCCATTAGTATTAGTTATCCCTCCTTCTACCCCCTACTCTGCCTTGCTCTCCCATTTCTCACCCCCATTAACCCTTCCTACTCCATTATTTCCCTTGCCCCCTCTATAACACTACATTCTAACCCCTCTACCATTACCCCCTGCTGAACATTTATAAGTTTCTGACCTGTATGGATTTTCCAATTCAAACACACATCCCTAAAAATGTAAAGCTAGAATTCATTAATATTAAACAACTTTCGGTCTTTGTCTTTCTGGGTATGAGTCACCTCAGTCAGGATGATTTTTTCCACTTCTATCCATTTACTTACTGTCTTAGTTTGCTTCTATATTGCTGTGATAAAACGCTGACCAAAACCAATTTGGGAAGAAAAGGGTTTATTGCATCTTACTCTTCCAAGTGACAGTACATCATTGAGGAAGTCAAAGTAGAAACTCAAGCAGCGCAGGAACCTGGAGACAAGAGCTGAAGTAGAGGCCATAGAGGATCACAGTTTACTGGCTTACTCTTTTGGTTCTGCTCAGCCTCCTTTGTTATAAAACCTTGGGCAACCTGTGCAGGGGTGGCACGATCCACAGAGAGCAGAGCAGTTCCATGTCACTCAGCTGTCAATAAAATACCACACAGACATTCCCTCAGGCCAATTCACTAAAGGAAATTCAAACCAAGTGTTTCAAATTAACAATTGAAGTGATCCAGCACACCTGAGAATTCCATGATTTTCTTAACTCTTGAATAATATTCCATAGTGTAAATATACCATACTTCCGTTATCCATTTATCAGTTGATGGACACCTAGGTTGTTTTCATTCCCTGGGTATTGTGAATAGAGTAGCAACAAACATGAATGATGACATATCTCTGTCTTAGGATAGAGTTCATTGAGTATGTACCCAAATGGTAAGACTGGGTCATGCAGTAGATCTGTTTCTATCTTTTTGAGGAATCTCCACGTTGCTTCCATAGTGACTGCACCAGTTTTTACTTGCAACAACAATGAATAAGTGTTCACGTTTTCCCACCTCCTACCCAGCATTTGAAGTTGTTTGATTTTAGATCTTGGGCATTCTGGCTATGAAATCAAAAATTTGTTTTAATTTGCTTTTGCCGGTGGGTAAATATATCAAAAAATAGAGATATTTCATTGTCATTTGCGTTTCATTATTTTAGAACTCTGTTTAGTTCTCTGCCATAATTTTTAATAAAATTTTTAAAAATTAACATTTATATTTTGTGTTTTTTGTATATTACCAGTGCTGTTAGTCTGTATCTTTTTACTGTTTAATAGAGAGTGCTAATATTGATAATTATTACAGACCAAAGTTTATTAATTTTATAGCTGTGGTGTTCTTTTCTTTGGCCTCCATTCATTAACTGTACCAAACTGTATATTTATTCCTTGTGAGCTTGTGTGTGTGTTTAATCTCTTCAGAGGAATGTATTCTTTCTATTATTCTCTGCAGAGCTGGCTTAGTGGACATAAATTCCTTAAATCCATTTTCATTATGGAAAGTTACCCTTTCACCTTAAATAATTACTGATAGTTTTGTTGGATATAAAAGACTGGGTTGGTGTATGGGTCTTTAACTACTTGTAGAATGTGAATCTATGCCCTCTTGTCTTTGAGAGTCTCCATTCAAAGGTCATGAGTCATTCTGTTAAGCCTGCATTTATATGTATTTGATCTTTCTCTCTTTCAGTATCCTTTCTTTGTTCTGAACTTTTAATGGTTTTTTAAATTGATTTTTGGTAATTTTCACACAATGTAGTTTGACAGTATTTAGATCAGCTCCCCTCTCTGCAAGCTTCACCATTTGCCCCACATCCAATTTAATGACTATCATCTATCTATCATCTATCATCTATCTGTCTATCTATCTATCTATCTATCTATCTATCTATCTATCTATCATCTACCTATCTATCATCTATCATCTATCTATCATCTATCTACTTATCTATCATCTATCATATATCTATCATCTATCATCTCTCTATCTTTTATCTATCATCTATCTGTCATCTATCTATCTATCTGTCATCAGTCTATCCATGCTGAAGGCATTGGGGACACAATTCATATTCTATGGGCATATACATATATATGGACTCTTCAGCACGGGTAAATCTACTGAATCCATCAAGATTTCCATCTCTGTAAGACAGTGTCTTTCCCCTTCCAAGAAACCATCAGTTGTCAAAAGTTCCTTAGGTTGCATTAGGATTTCATACCCATTACCCCATGTCTATGCTAGGATTTTGTCTCATTTGGACCTGACTTGCACATGCTGTGACCACTGCTGTGCATTCATATGAGTAACTGACAAGCTGTCTGCAAAAATCTGCTTCTTTTTTTCCCACATTTTCATTACCCATTCATCTTTTGAAGCACAATTACGTTGTTTCCATTTCTTAGCTATCCTGAAATGAGAAGCAGCAAACATGGCTGAAGTATCTCTGCAGCAAGGTGAGTTTGTTGGATATACACCAATGGCTGACATGACTGGCTCATATAGTAGATTTATTTTTCATTTTTTGAGAGTTCTTCATAATGATTTCCACAGTGATTGTGCCAGTTTGCAATCCCATCAACAGTAGATGAGGATTCCCCATATCCATGTCAGCATTCAGTGTCATTTGATGCTGACCTCCAGTCCTAGCTCTAATTGAAGTGTATGGAATATTCCTCAACTTAATTGAGGCTATATACAATAAACCCACACCAAAATCATCCTAATGCATTCCCATTAAAATAAGAACCAGATAGGGCTGTCTACTATCTCCACTCCTTTTCAGTAAAGTACTTTAAATTGTATCTAGAGTAATAAAACAAGACAAGGAAATTAAGGGTAAAAATTGGAAAAAGTGAAATTATACTTATTTGTGGATGTTTTGATCATGGTGGATGGTATTTTTGATGTGTGTCAGTATGTAGTTTGCAAGTATCTTGTTGAGAATTTTTGCATCTATGTTCATTAAGGATATAGGTCTATAGTTTTCCTTTTTGGTTGTATCTTTACCTGGCTTTGGAATTAGAGTGATGCTGGCATCATAGAAGTAATTTGGAAGTTCTCCTCCAGTTCAGTCTCTTTGAATAATTTAAGTAGTATTGGATGTAGATCTTCTTTAAATGTCTGATAGATTTCTGCTGTAAATCCATCTGGTCCTGGGCTTTTTTTAGTCCGAGGTTTTGTATTACTGTTTCAATTTCTTTTTGTGTTATGGGTCTGTTTAGTTTAGTTTCTTGGTTTAGTTTTGTTGGGCCCATACTTTTAGATATCCATCCTTTTCTTTTAGGTTTTCAAATTTAGTAGCATGTATGTTTTTAAATTATTCCCTTATAATGCTTTGTATCTTTCTGGTGTCTGTTGTGATATTTCCCCTTTCATCTCTGATTTTTTAGATTTGGAGGTGCTCTTTTTTTTTCTTTTGGTTAACTGGGCTAGCGGTCTGTCAATCTTATTTATCTTTTCAAAGAACCAGCTCTCAGAATCCTTGATTCTTTGTAATGTTTTCTTTGTTTCAATTTCATTAATTTCTACCCTGATTTTGTTATTTCTTCTTGTTTACTGGGTTTGGGTTTTGTTTGCTGTTGCTTTTCAGGTGTGTTGAGTTGCAACATTAAGTCATTTATTTGTATTCTTTCCGATTTTTTGATGTAGGAACTTAGAGCTATAAACTTCCCTCTTAGGACTGCTTTCAGCATATCCCAGAGGTTTTGTCATGTTGTATTGTCCTTTTCATTTAATTCCAGGAATACTTTTATTTTTTTCTTAATTTTTGCTTTCACCCATTCATCATTCAGGAGTGTGCTGTTTAATCTCCTTGTGTTCATATAGTTACTAGGGTTTCTTCTGGTGTTGATTTTAAGCTTTATTGCATTGTGGTCTGATAGAATGATTTCAATCTTTTTGTATTTGTTGAGGTTTGTCTTGTGCCACAGTATATGGTCAGTTTTGGAGAAGGTTCCATGTGCTGTCTCTCTGTTAACTTTCTACCCTGTTGACCTATCTAATGGAGACAGTGGGGTATTGAAGTCGCCTACTATTAATGAGTTGGGATTAATCTGGGTCTTAAAGTCCTGTAGTATTTTTGTAATGAAGTTGGGGTGAATATACGTTCATGATTGTAATATCTTCTTGATTCATTGTTTTTTGATCAAAATTAAGTGGCCCTCTTTGTCTCTTCTGGTTAGTTTTAGATTAAAGTCTCTTTTGTCAGGTATTAGAACTGCTATGCCTGCTTTTTTCTTAGTGCTATTTGGTTGGTATATATTTTTTCCATCCTTTCACTTTGAGATAGTGTCTGTCATTGAACATGAGATGAGTTTCTTGCAGACAACAAACAGACGGGTTTTGTTTCTTAATCTTTTCACATAGTCTGTGTCATTTGACTGGGGAGTTCAGTCCATTAATATTAAAGGTATTAATGAAAGATGGGTATTGAATCCTGTCATTTTTTTTCTGTTTACATTCTTGATATATCTGTACCTTTCCACATTTATACCTTCATTGGAATTCTTTCCGCAATCCCTTGAATGTAGTCATTCCTTTCTTCAGCTCTTTGTATTGCTTCCAGAACTATCTGAAGGGCAGGTTTTGTGGACATGAATCCTTCAGCTTATTTATGTCATGGAAGATTTTTCTTTCCCCTTCAACTATAGTAGACATTTTGTCTGGGTATAGTAATCTGGGTTGGCACCTGTGGTCATTTAAATCTGGGAATACTTTGGTCCAGGCTCTTCTGGCTTTCATAGTTTGCACTGAAAAGTCAGCTGTAATCCTAATGGGTTTCCCTTTATTTGTGACTTGTTGTTTCTCTTTTGCAGCTTTCAGTATTGTCTCTTTTTTTTTTTTTTTTTTGTACGTTTAAGTGT
>NW_008332686.1:993184-1007563 GCF_000622305.1 Nannospalax galili
TCCCACAGAGGCCCAATTCAGGTGAGGGTCAGATGTTTTCAGGCTTTCTCCTAAGGTCTGGATCCCTCCAGGAATGATTTTGGCCTCAAGAAATTGGGAGTTGGACTGCCCTGGGAGCCTGGCTCAGCAAAGATGCTGGTCTAGGCCAGCTGGTGGCCATGCCACCAAGAGAAAAGACAGATGGGGTGGGAAGAGGCCCCAAGGCCTCCTGAGGACTGCACTGAGGATCTGGGTTGGTCTGGATGAAAAAGATCAAGAAGAGGAAAGGTCATCCCCAGGGTCCCAGAAAGAGGCTGTCAGGTGGTGCAGGTCCAGCAAAGCAGAGGTAATTGAGGGCAAGGCCAGGCCAAGTGTGCGCGTGGGAATTAGAGAAGGAACTGAGTTGGTCTGGATGCAAAGGAACAGGAAGCAGTAGTGATTCCCCAGGTGTCTGGGGTGCCAAGTAAAGGAAGGGAACAGGACTCAGGCTAGGAGGAGAGAATCTGCAACATAACTCGTCTTAAGCACAGCTGCACCTCGGCCTGACTACCTAAGTCCTGAGCTTGAGTCACATAACCCACATGGTGGAAAGAGAGAATTGATTGTAGAAAGTTGTTCTCTGATCTACCTCTACCTGCATGTTATAGCACTATATCTATAAATTTCCCCTCCAAATAAATAAGTAAATGTAAAACAATAGAACAGGAAGAAAAATTATTCATACAATAAAACAGTCTTAGAAAAAAAATTTGTTATTTTTATTTAATGCATATACGTGTATTGTCTGCATATATGTAGGTATACCCGTGTTGTTCAGTGCCTGCAGATAACAACAGAGGGTGGTGGATCCCCGGGAACTGGAGTAACCGGACAGTTGTTATCTGCCATGTGAGTGCTGGGAATCTAATCCTGGTGCTCTGCAAGAGCAGCCAGTGTTCTTATCCACTGAGCCATCTCCCCAGCCCCATAAATATAAAACATTTTGACAGCATGGTATGGATCACTAAGAGGAGGTTCAGGATATTTCAGTGGGTTAGAAAGAAATAAATGATTTCATAGATGAAAAAATTTCAAATTCTAATAAGAATCATCAAAATGTCTTGTTTGTGCACTTTTGGAGAGTTCATAGAAATCTGTATAGAACAGCTTCAACCTGAGAGTAGGGAATGCTATCTACAAAGTCCAGTCAGGGCCAGAAAACAAATGGAAAGTGGAAATGACACAGCAAGTTGCATTGGAGGATGAAAAAAAATGAAAATTTTGATTCAAAAGCAAATCTTAATCCTCAAACATAAAACAAGATTTCAGATAGTCTTTCATTCCTTATGTGAATGCTGCAGTCATCCCTAAAATTAAACAATATCTGAAATTCCTTAGCTTTGCTGGCTCCACCCAGCTGAGGAGTTCTTGTCAGTGGATGGGGGCACAGTTAGGGAGAATCACTTTATTTGAGTGTGGCCACTCAGGGTGGCCCGTCTCAGGTTTAATGACTCTACTCCCATGAGCATATGGACTGCACTATTTGGACTCAGTGAATTATTATATATTTTTTTTCTGACATCATGTTTCTACTGAACTCTTTTATTATCTCTAATTTTTTAATTGAGTTTTTGTGCATTCCGTATACATCTCAATCGCATTTAGATCCCACCTCCCTGTCCCCCATTGACCCCCTCCCCCACATCAGATTTCAGGTATTCTGTCATATATATAAAGTCCTATCTGGTACAGCATTTGTACCCAGTTGTCCCACAGCACAAATTCATTCACTAGAGTCTAGTCAGTCTATCTTTAGTCACTCCCTTAAAAAATATCTGCTGTCCCTCACCCCACAGTAATAATTTTCCAATAATAGTTCCTTGGCTAAGGTTGCTGCCCATTTCTGCCATTCTATGCTGGGTTTTTGGCTGATTGAGTCAGCATGGGTCTTGTGCATGCTGTCAACAGCACTTCATGTTTGTGAGCAAGTTCCCAGAGACCTGAAAGCCTGTTTGCTTATGTTCATGCACCAACCATAGCTTTTACAATGTTTCCAACCCTGTTCCATAATGATCCAGAAGCTGTGGGTGGGTAAGGCTCATGGAACATAGCAGAACAAGGTACAGAGAATACTAATACATCCCGTAGTGAATTTTTAAAAAAATAAAAATGAAGACATGGAATTGGGAGGGACATATGTTTGTGGGAGCATAGGGTTAAATGGAAGGAGAGAGTGAGACTGGCTATGGTAAAGATCCATGGCATAGATGTATGAAATTTTCAAGCACTAAATAAATAAGAAAACCTTGATTACTTTCCTACTTACCACCACCACAAGGTTTTAACAATTATTATGCTTAGTGTGAAGTTTAGAGAACCTAGTTATTCCTTTATGGGGAAGGTGAAACTGTGTTGAGATGAGGTCTCACTATTTGCATAAAGTGGCCTTAAACTCATAGTTGTTCATTCTCAGATTCCTGAATGCAGGGACTTTCAGCCTCCATAACCTACTCTCCTTCCATATCCTCCCCTCTCCTCCTCCCCCTCCTCCTCCTCTTCTCCTTCTCCTCCTCCTTCTTTTATTTTTTAAAATTTTATTATTTTATTTTATGATTATGAATATGTGTATGCAAGTGTTGTGCAATGCTGGCAGAGGTCAGAGGGGGCTCCAAATTCCCTTTGAACTGGAGTTACAGATGTTGTTGACATGTGGGTGCTGGGAATCGAACCCAGGTCCTCTGCAAGAGCAGTTAGTGCTCTTAACCACTGAGCCACCTCTCCAGTCCCCTCATTCTTCTTAAACAACTAGATACAATATCTGCAGGCTTAAATTTATAAGGATGGAGAAAAATGCAATGGGCAGTGATGATCAGGATGATTCATGGAAAACAAAATTAATACTATACTACATGTTCAATTCTTTCTCATCCCTTTTATCCCTACATTACTAAGTGTTTTTGATAAGTGAAATGAATCTGTGTATATATTGCATGTGTTATTTTCTCTCTTTCATCTTTCTCATCACTTACATGCATATCTGTATTCCTATTTAAATTGTTTAAAGCTCTAGGACAATGACAAAATAAAAAAATTGAGAATATATTGTTGCAATATCAAAATGGTATATTTTGTTTTTTAGTATTAAGTGCAGTGCTTTTGTAATTGTCACAAGAATCTTTTATCTCAAAATATTATATATGAAAAAGTTTGTGTAGCTTATTTTTTAAGGAATATATACTTTTTTTAGTTTCAGATGATATTCTTTTTATTTTTACTTATTTTTATTTTTAATTGAATTTTTGTGTATTTCATACAGAACATATCAATAAATATTAATCATCTTTGTATCAATTCCCCCTGGCATTCTCCATAGCCCCACTGGAATTCATACATTTTGTCATTTATTTTAAGGCCTATTTTGTAAAGTTAGTGTCCCCAGACATTCCTCAGTGCAAGTTCATCAACTGAGGTCTATTCAGACTATCTAGTATCCCTCACTTTAGGAAGATCAATTCTTCCTCATCAAGCAGTAATCAGCTGCCAATATTTCTTCAAATTAGATTGGGGTCTGCTGTCTATTTCCACAGTCCTATGCTGGGTTTTTGTATATTTGAAGTTTTATGAGCCCAGTGCATGCTGACATCATTGTTCTAAGTTCATGTGAGCAGGGTTATGGGAACTTGTAAGACTATTTCCATATGATCATGCACCTCCTCCCCAGCTCTTATAATCTTTCTGTCTCCTCTTCCTTGATGGTCCCTGAGCCCTGTGTGGGTGAAGCTTAATATACATTTTAATTTTGATTTTTTAAATAAATAATTCTTAATTATGATATAATAATATGTATTTGCTCTTCTCATATAATGGTGTTTAGAAGAATTGGACATACCACAAAATAGTTACTAATAATTGTAGCATTGTTCAATTTAATGAAAAATTTAAAAGACTTTGATCTTGAAGAATTGTATTGAAATGTTTCTATACATTAAACCAAGAACATTTATTGTAACCTATATTTAAGATACCCATTTCCAGGACTGGAGAGATGAGTAAATGATTAAGAACACTTATATTTGAACACGACTTAGGTTTAATTGAAAGCACTCAAATGGGTGGCTCAAAAGCTCCTTTAACTCCAGTTCCAGGGTATTCAATGCCCTCTTCTGGTCTTTGTGGGCAGTTTAATGAATGTCATGCTCATAAATACACACACGCACTCACTCACACACATAAAATTAAAATTAATAATTAAATTTAAGCCAGGTATCGTGGCACATACATTGAATACCAGTCCTTGTGATGTAGAGGAAGGTGTTCTGAGCGTTCAAGCTGAGCCTGGTGTACACAATGAGGCCGAGGCCAGCCGGTGCCTCATAGTCATACCATCTCAAAACCGTTAAAATATTAAATAAAATAAATATTTTTTTTACAAAGTGTTTGCTTAGAGTTCTTTTGTTTATCGATTTTGGAATTGTTTGTTCTTTATATAGACTTCATGAACATCAATTCCTTAATTCTTCTTTTATCATGGAAAGTTTTTCTTTCTCTTTTGGTTACAACTTATAGTTTGACTGAATATAGTAATCTCTACTGGAATCTGTGCTCTTTCATGACTTGTAGGATATCAGCCCAAGCCTTTCTGGCTTTCATAGTCTTAATTGAAAAGTAAGCTGTTATTCTGATGGACCTGCTTTTATATGTGATTTAATGTTTCTATTTCAAAACTTTCAATATTTTTCCTTTGTTCTGTATATTTAGTATTTTGACCATTATATGACATGTGGAGTTTCTTTTCTGATCTTTACTTGGTGTTCTGTATACCACTTGCACCTTAACAGGCATCTCTTTCCTTAAATTTGGGACATTTTCTTCTATAATTTTCTTAATTTTTTTCTGTGGTTTGACTGGGTTTCTTTTCCTTCTGCATCTATGATTCATACATTTGGTCTTTTTGTAATATCTACAGAGGTCTTATAAATTCTAATTCTGCCTTACTTTCAATTTATATTTTCTTTGTTTAAGCAATTCATATCACTTTGCTTTCAAGACCTGATATTCTTTGTTCAATTTGCTCCAATCCCATTACTATCATTTCTTCTGAATTTTTGGTTGAGTTCCTGAGTTTTTCCTTTCAAGTTTTATTTCAGTTTGGTTTTTCTTCAGTGATTCTATCACGTTATTGTATTCAAACTTCAGTTCTTGAAATTTTGGGAATTTTATTCAGCTGCTTGTGATTCATGGTCTTCATTCAGTCTTAATTATTTCCACTTTGAATCTCTTAAACCTATTTATAATTGCTATTTTGAAATATGGTCTTTGACATCAGCTAGGTTGCCATGCTCTGTAAACATTATTCTGGGAATGCTAAATTCTGGAGGAGATATATTGTCTTGGTTATACATGATGCTTGTGTTTTGTTTTTTTTTTTATGAGACCTAGGTATCTAAAAAATGTCAGTGATGATGCTTCTTAGTATAGGTATGTGACCTCTATTTTGTTGAGTGCATGTATACATTTTGTTGCTGATTCCTCAACTTACCTAGTTATGACTCAGACGAATGATGATTAATGTCAAGTATTCAGGACATTTCCTGTTGATATGTGAATGGGTACAAGAAGTAGTCTTAGTTCAGCCAGTGATACGTTCAAATTTACTAACTTCCTAGGGTCCTGGAGTTGCAGTTTGGGCCTGGAAGCTGTAAGACAAGAAGGGTAGCTTGCAGGTCTAAGGCATGCAGGTATCTGAGCATCCCAATATGTCTGAGATTTGAGATAAGGGGGCACAGTGAGGTAGCAGGAAATGGAAATCACCTGGGAAGTAATTCATTGCATGGTATAAATGGGAAAGAGGAATGATGGATAAAACAGGCTTAATGGGATGTTGAATGGGAAGGTAAAGCAGAAGAAAACAAAAAGGAAGGATAACTAGTACTAAAGGCCTTTTGAAAGAGTCATATGGGAACCTAGTATAGAAGCTTCTCACAAAATATACATAGACAATATAAAACAGATTCAAAGATAGTTACCCTATACAGGGGTCTACCGTTGTGATAGACTCTCAACACTACAATTCAGTGCAAAGAATCGACTTCCTCTTTTGGAATTATTGACCAAAAAGATCCCATAGATTCTTAAAACATAGTGGCTATTATTGCTTCTGCATTGGCTACCCACCATAACTGGATTATAGGACCTTAATGCTAAATATGTGAGTCACAGAACATACATGGAGAAATCAATGTTACTGACCTTGAAGCTACATTTCTGAGGATAGCTTCCATAGCATTATAAGATGGTATACCTGTTACTGAAAGACAAAGGTAATCTTCAAACATACAAAGTTCTGAAACCTGTGAGCTACAGTGGGAACTGGCTTGGCAAAATAAACCCACTCATGCAATAGAGACATAAATATTATAGTAGTAATTAATAACCTCACTGGATTTAAAGCCCACTTGACAATAGAGGCATCCATAGCTGACACTTTTACCTGGGTAAGTACCTCTGCCTAGACAATCACAGGTCATATGAGAGATCCTACTACTATCATCCTACTAAATAGAAATAATATTAAACTGACTCACAATGACTTATTGTTGTATCTGTAGATTAGTGCATGCCTCAACAGACCTCATTGGAGTACATGAAATACGCCTTCCTCCAAAGTAAAGGGATCTTTGTGGAAGAAGATATGGAAAGATGTTAAGAGACAGAGATGGTAAATGAACAGAAAGAAAGTGTCTGGATACTGGAGAGTAATTTAACTTAACAGATGAACATATAGTGCTTAGGAAAGCACACACACAACTTGTGAAAATCTAAGCCAGTCAGGGTCCAGCATGGATGCAGGAATGGATCTGTCAGCCACAGCCCTAGCTAAGAGTCTATTGGCAAATGATGGATGCTGGAAGGGGGAAAGTCAATTTTCCTTACTGGTGTGACATGTAGTAGACTGAGCAGAATCCAGGAAATGTACTCACACTCAGGAACACTTGGAAGTACTATTGACATAATCAATACAATTTTTAAAAAGCTTAATTAAACAAATAAAATAAAAAGATTAATAATAGAGGAAGTGAAACTGAGGTAACTAGTGGGGAGGAGCTGTGAGAGGGGAGGGTCTGAATGTGATCAACATTCTTTATGAGAGTCTAGAATCAAATAAAAATTATAAACAGACTTCCACTTCATTTTATTTGTATGTATACAATGTATAACCTTCTGTCATACACCAAATTCTGGATTTCTGATTTTAAAATAAATGCACAGGAAAATTACAACATAAATTTGTAACAAAATATTGCAAAATGAAAAAAAAAAAGCTCATACTGTACACATAAACATGTGAACTAAAACCTACAGGAATTTAAAAAAAGTGAAAACCACGGACATTTTGAATTGTCATATAATAGTTGCTATTACAAATAGTTTTAAAATGGAACTCATTCCATGCTACTTTTGTATCCACTTGGGCTTCAATTTTCTTTATTCATTCAATCTAATCATGACTTTAATAGCATACTAACATATTTAATATATAATGAAGAAGAAAATACTGTATGGTTTTCAATGACACCTTGCTTAAACTTGAAAAGCAAGTTCAGTTAGGCATGGTGGTGCATGCCTGTAATCTTAGGCCCAGGTAGGAATAAGTAGAGGTGGATCTCTGTAGGATCAAGGCCAGTTTGGTCTACATAGTGAGTTTTATCCAGCTGGGGCTACCAGGGAGATACTGGATAGCAGTAAGTTCTATAGTTTAATCTATATTATGGCATCAATTTAAGTATCAGACCAAATTCATTGAAGTAGGCAAGTCATCATAGCCATTTAACATGTGTTTGGATTTATCCTCCCTAATATTGACTACACTTACTAGGTGAGCACTAATAATTGCTTTATTTTTGCCTATCAATTTCATTAATTTTATAATTTTGATTTAGAATTGTCTATCACTTAGAGTAATTTTGGTACATTTCATTTTAAAATGTTACTAAATCTGTAAATTTGTCAAAGATTATTGGTCAGCAGCAATAGCAATGAGCTAAAATTGGACACTCCTGTACTTTATCTGAATTAGAACCAGCAGTCATACATGTAAGAATAGCAATGCATGTAATTAAAATGTCACTGATGCAATTCATACAAATGATCTCATGAACATAGCTGGATGTACAGAAAAAAAATCTGATACATAGTGTTTTCCAAACCAATGAATTCTAGATGAAGAAATATTTAGGACATAATTATCAGCATAAGGGTTTGCTGTACGAAGGTGCATGGTTTTACATATATTTTCTTCAACATATATCATGTATAGGGATGCTTTCAATGCAACAATATCAAACTGTGTACAATATTTAATTATCTAGCAGCTATTGGAATCTATGTGGCCATGAACTTATTTTCTTTTTATTGACATGATTTTCAGAAGTTTCACCTCTATATATAGTTAAGTTACTTTTTAGGGCATTAAGATGAACATATAAGTAAGAAGAAATGATATTGTCAGTAACAAAGATATTATCCATAATTACTTTCATTAAAATTGGTGACAACAGACTAGTATGATTCTCCAGGGTCTCTGCCCCTAGTGTCTTTCAGTTCCATAATAAGCTATAAACAGGATCATGGAATATATTCTTACATGCTGTCTCTTCTTCCATATATCTATTTGATCTTTCAAAAATGTTTCCAAAGCTGGTAAAATATCATTAGTTTTCTCTTTACTTTTATTTTGCAAGTATCAGTAGTTGACACAATTTGGGAAGATTTTAAGGACATTTTCACTTCAAGGGGGATCATACAAGATGTTTATTATTAACAGTAATGCCGTAATTAAATTAACCATCAGGGAAGTCTCTCTTTTGGTGAGTTGATTGAGTGTTGCATATCTTTTCAACCTCATAGGATGTGGAAATCCACAAAAATTTGGAGAGGGCAAAATCTATGTGAACTAAAGGCCAGAGACACAAACTATCACAATTACAATGGGATATACAAAATGAAATTCTTGATGACATTGATAATAATTCATGGAAACTAATTTTTGTGACATATTCTTGGCATTCAGGATGCCCAGAAGGTAAGCATATGTAAGGAATCCAAGGGCCTTAGATGAAGTGAAACATTAAAGGATGGGAAATAAGAAATCAATCTAGATGGTAGTAAATCCAATGATAAGTGAGTAGCTCCCAATTTGGTCTAAAGGATCTAAGTATGTATGAGTAGGGTTGACTGGTTACAATTAAATTACAACAAATTCTGATATACTAGCAAACTGAGGACTTAGATCACACATCATCTCCAAATAGTTACTCCAAATAGTCACACCTAATGTTATTTTCAGAATACTGATTAGATGCTGAGATATATTTTAACCAGTAAAAGTAAAGCAAATATACAGAGGAAGAGGGGAAAATGAGTAAATACTGAGAGAAGTGAGAAAGGGAAGAAGAAAATGAGATCAAAAAAGGGAAAGAACAAGAACAAGAGTAAAGCTGTCCTTCTAAGTGCAAGAAAGCTAGGGAATGTGACTGTAAATACTTGCAAATAGCCATGAAAGAGTACATCAGGCTTCTAAACTTTCCTGTAGCCCTCCAAATGACACACTTTAGAATCTACATATAATTATCAATATAATAAAGTATTCTAAAATTCATGCTTAAACATAGAATGAATGATGATGATCAGTGTCCTGGATACTATAGTCATAGGATTTAACCAGGGTGCAGTCAGTACAAAGAAAGGAACTTGTGAGAAAAAAAAAAACAAAACAGGCAGTAGAAATTTTGCTAAAGAATATGGAATGAAAGGAGTGTGATAACGATCAGGAATCCTTTGATTTTTAAACTGTGCTAATTCTTGTTTTGATATTGGATTAAACACTTGAGAAAAGTTACATGTAACTGGCATAATAGAGAGTCCACACATGTAACTGGGATAATATAGAGTCCACAAAGGTCCACTAAAACCCCAGTATAATGAGCAGTATGATGGTGTAGCTGATAGTCGACACGGGATTTAAAGTGAAGAGCACTGTAGGACACTCCTGATTGTAATAGACAAAAGCCAAAGATACACGTCTCCCATTGGTTTCTAGATAATCATTTATAATTATTAAGTGTCTAGTTTCTTCCTATAATCAGTAAGGTTCTAATATCAAGAGCCCTTGAGGATTTCAAAAGTAATATATTCACATCTTTTCATCTTAAAAATAATCTCAATTTATTCTCTGGACCTACTCGTAAATTGATCAAATTGTTCAAGTATTTTCTCATGCTTTAAATATTACATTCTTATCACTAAAGTTTGTTATTTCTAATTACTCATGAATAATTGAATATTTCTTTCTCTTGGCTGTAATTAACATTAAAAACGCTGTCCAAAATCAACAAGAGGTAAGTTATGAGAAAATTTTAAGAAAATTTTGAAATATTTCCCCAATGGCTCCGTTATTGGCATTTGGAGACATATGTTCGGAGTTTTGTCATCCAGAGTGTGTCTCAGACATCAATGTATGATGCAACTCATGTGCTTGGCTTGCTTTAAATGGCTCTTTTCATAAAATATAATTAAATTTCATCATGAAGTACTCTAATTAATATCTGCATGCATACATAATTTATGTGTTTATAAATCCATACAAGATCAGATTTATGAGTACTGCACCTCGATTACAGATGAGAACACTGCAATAGTGGAAAAAAAAACAGTTGACCAAATCACTAACTATCGAGTGGCCAGTTAAGATTCTAAACTGGGACAGAGCACTTACTGCAGCAAGGGGATCACGTTCATCTTTATGCTTCATATTGAGTCTCACCTGAGTTTCTAATATCCACCGTGTTGGATCAGGTCCTGCTCAGATACATTACCATTATTCCCCCTCCTCTTTTCTTAGCTGAAGCATCATGGTATATGACATCTTAAACCAGAGTTCCGTGACCACTTTCATCTTGGTGGGCTTCTCAGAGTATCCACAACTCCAAGTACCCCTCTTCCTACTGTTCTTGACCATATACATCGTCACTTTGATGGGGAACCTGGGCATAATTCTGATAATAAGGATCAATCCCAAACTTCACACACCCATGTACTTTTTCCTCAGTCACCTTTCAGTTTTGGATCTCTGTTATTCTAGTGTGTTTACACCCAAACTATTACAGATCTTAGTTATGGACGACAGAACTATTTCCTTCAAAGGATGCATGACACAGTTTTTCTTTATTTGTACATTTGTGATTACTGAAATGTTTATGTTAGCAGTGATGGCCTATGATAGGTTTGTGGCTGTCTGTAACCCCCTACTCTACACTGTTTCCATGTCTCCTAAGTTCTGTGCTCTCCTAGTAGCCGGAACTTATATGTGGGGTGGACTGTGTGCTGTGATACTCATATACACACTCTTGCAACTGTCTTATTGTGACTATGGCATCATCAATCACTTTGGCTGTGAATATTCTGCTGTCATTTCTGTGTCCTGCTCTGACTCCTCCCTCAGCCAGATGGCATGCTTCATCATTTCTATACTCAGTGAATCTTCCAGTGTACTGATCACCTTAGCCTCCTATGTCTTTATAGTTGTCACCATTGTCAAGATGCCTTCCAAAGGTGGACTCCGAAAAGCCTTTGCGACTTGTACCTCCCACCTGACTGCCATCACCATCTTTCATGGGATCATTCTCCTTCTCTACTGTGTTCCCAACTCCAACAGCTCACAGCTTTTTGTCAAAGTAGCCACTGCTCTGTATACAGTCATGATTCCTATGTTGAACCCCCTCATCTATAGCCTTAGGAACAAGGATGTGAAGGACACAGTCAGGAGGCTTATCAGTTCCAAATTACATTCTCATTTGACATAATTTCAATATATGCATATTCATGTTTGTGTACTTTTATGTTTCTTCTGTGACAAATTTTTTCTATATTTATAATTTTATATGTTTATATATCTTCTAAGTCTACCTACTATTTTCTTAAATACTATTGATATTTTAGATTTGTTAATGTATGGTTGAAATTTAGAAATCATATATTAACTATTACATAATTTTCTAAGTACAAAATGATTTGTATATTCTCTATAGCTTATAATTTTGAATGAGTGCAGTATAGCACAACTTTTATTTTCATCTTGGTGTATTTCACGTTGAATGGAAATTTTGTTTTTGCAATATGAAAAGATTGTCTCATTTTAAGAAAACAGATATTGAAAATACTAGGTGCTATCTACCTGCCTCTTTAAAGTTTCAAATATCAATATATTATGTCCCTGTTTAATAAATATGGTTACTGATATCAAGAAATAATTCTCTTTGCTTGCATTAATCCACCCATCTATTATATAGTGACACAGAACCATATTACTAAATTGTACCTTAGATCATGCACTTTTTAAATAAGCTGTACTTTCCCAGTCTGTTCTTCGTGTGTTCATTTGATTGACTGTCCCTTATATGTTCCAAGTATTTAGACACTGCTGCTGTGAAAACCTGACCATGTAGGTTGTAGCAGAAATGTAGAAGTCTTTGGAATCTTGGACTAGAAAAGTGGTTGAATGCTGTAACTGGAGTTTAAAAGTTCATTCTACTTCTAGTAGGAGTGAAAGAAAATGGTGCTGAGAGAAAGATAGTTTTGCTAAGGTGCAAAGACCCTTGGAAAGGACCACTCAGACTCCAGAAACTCTGAATTAGCTGAATTTATTTAGCTTGAAAAGTACTGCACTCTCTGGTTTGGGATTTAGTGAATGCAGCCCTGACCCAGAGGAAAGTAAAGCTTTTAAAGGCAAAAATCCACATGCTGATGGACCAAGCAGTGGCTGGTACAAAATTTACTCTAATGCAAGCAGTTGCTCAAAAACAAGTAATCACGCTTGTTCCTATAGGTGTGCATACAAGCAGTTATAAAAGCCAGATAAACAAGGAGTTACAAAAGCCAGGTAAGTCTTAACTGGAAACTTCTGGGGTTTTATGGATATATTTCTCTGGGGCCAGCTCTTTCTGGAACTGCTGGTTGGGAGCAGGTCAGGGTATGGGATGTCTCATCAAAATGGTGGTCTTACACAGAATGAAGGAGCTCAGACTATCAAATTTTAGAGGCAAAGAAGGACTTAAACAGCAACTGGGATATTTTGGCAAAGCACGTGGCTGTCCTCTGCTGAGCTGAAAAGTGATGGACTAATTTCTATGATGGAGTTTATTTCAAGACACCTAACTTTGAATCACTGGCATGGTAACTAATGGTGAATATAAAAGAGATCTACTTTATGATGAAAAGTAGCATGTGGAAAAGAAAGAAACACAGAGTGTACAGTTTGAAGGAAAAAAAGTAATACGAAGCTTAATGTTGGATCTAAGGCATGTGCTGAAAATAGGCTCTCTCTGATAAGGAGATTAGAGCCATTAAGTATAGGTCTGCAGATTTGCACTAGAATAATGTAAAAAAGTGTATTCTCAATGGCATGATGGAGCCCAGTCAAGTTTCCTTATGGAAGGAAAAAAAAAGAAAAAACTAAGGATTTTTATCCTAGAAAACCATAACCCACAAAAGCTGCTGGTAATGTGGATGAAGCGAGCCTAGGTTTATTCCAAGCTGTCAGCCAAATTTCACAGTGTTCTACCTTTAGAGGCATGACAGTGCCAAGTGTGATAGATTCATCAGTTCTTCCTCCATTGGTCAAAGAGGCACAAAGTGCAGCAGAGTACAACAAGGAAGTCCACGCATAATGAAAACTCTGACAGGACAAGAGTCCCTGTGTGAAACTGTGAAAGTGAAGCCTATTCAGGAGTGGAGACCCAACATGTTGAAGATTCCAGAGCCATAAGTCATCTGCCAAGGAGAGTTACATATAGGTAACAGTAACAGTCTAAGAGGGGGATATATGTTGCACACAAAAAGTTTGGAGGGACTGAATCGTCTAAGTCTTATGGAAAGTTACAGACATTGGATGTGGAGCTACTGGATTTGATGTTTTTCCTACTGCTTTTTAGGCTAGATTTAGTCTAGAATTCCCTCAGTACAATTCCATTCATTCATTTTGAAAAAGCAATGTGTATTCAGTTCTATTATATATTAGAAGTATGTAATTTGTCTTTTGATCTTACTAGAGCTTACAATTATGAGAATGCTTTGAGTCTCAGAAGAGATTTTGGACTTTTCAAAGGTGTCCAGACTGTGAATGAATATGGGGACTTTTAAGGTGAACTAAAAGCATTTTACATTGTGATATGGTATTGAACCTATGGGAGCCAGGATGTGGAATATGGTGGTTTAAATGAGTGTTCCCCATAGGCTTCAGATATTTGGACACTTGGCCCCAAACTCATGGTGCTGGGGAAAGTCTGAGGGATCCTGAGCCTTGCCAGATTGTTAGTTTCACTCTGCTTCCTGTGCCATCTTGAAAATGTGAGTGCTCAGCGTCCA
>NW_008332686.1:1007709-1017990 GCF_000622305.1 Nannospalax galili
ATGCATGGTGGTGCATGCCTTTAATCCCAGCACTTGGGAGACAGATGCAGGCAGATCTCTGTGAGTTCAAGGCCAGCCTGGTCTACATAGTGACTCCAGGACAGCTGGGGCTACAGGGAGACCCTGTCTCAAAAAAAAATTGATCTCTGCTATATTTAACCTTTATGATTAATGGTATACTTTCTATTGTTTCTGAATATATAAATGCCTATCTACCTCCTACAGAGATGAAAGTTGTGTAATAGGCTCCTAATATATTCATGTAAAATCAATGATTTCACAAATATTCTATTTGTGTTACATTTACCATGATTTAAAATTTGAAATATGAAGAAATTTAAGGAAATATCCACCTAAATCATGAGTAGAACAATAGAGAACTATCACCACCTTCTCAGTCATTGGCAGTTTCCTCCCTCAGGAAAAAGAAATACAAATTCTGATCCAAGTATGGATTAAAGAAGCAAATCCTTAATCCCTGAACTTGAGAGGCAGAGGCAAGTGGATATCTGTGAGATCAAGACCAGTCTGATCTGCATAGTGAGTTTCAGGGCTGCTCAGACTACATGGAGAAACTGTCTCAAAAATAAACAATAAATAAATAAATAAATAAATAAATATCAATAAAACAAATTCTTAATTTAATCATAATACACTTGCTGTTTATAAAGAGATCCACTATCAAATTCTATCAATCAGAAATTGCAATTAATATCATCTCTTCACAAAATGTATAGAAATAAAATTCATGGTGTATATAACAAGTGTTTTACATTTGTCAATTTGATTGGGACTACTAGTCGAATTTAGAGTGTTTGACCATGGTATGCCAGTTACTGAGCACGCAAAGCCATCAGCATCACCACATCAGTGACAAAATATGATTTTACAGATCAGTCTTTTTTCTCACATTTTTTAGTTTGTTATTATTTACTATTTCATTTAATAAGGGTCCAGATTTTTCAATAATTTAGTCTAATATACCTATTTGTGTATTTAAATTTGGGCAAATAAATCTTAACATGACACAGGTACCCCCAGCAGAATGAAATTTATACCACTCTTTCATGAATGAAAGAATAAATAAGTAGGAAGACATCTTTAAAAATACAGAGTAAAATTTCAGTAAAGAGTTTGGAATGATGAAAATTAGCTAACCATAAATGCTGAATATGCTATAATCAATTAATTAAATATAAAAAGACTATAAAAATTATAATCAGCACACAAATCATGGAAAACAATGAACACAGAAGAAAAGATTAAGACAATACTGCATCCAGTGACACATTAAAAAAACTAAAAATAACTTCAAAACTCAGCTATATATTCAAGAGCTAAACCCCAATAATCTATGTGTTAGAAAATTTCTACAATTTTATTTTCATTTTTCCAATGAAATAATAGGAGAATATTTCACAAACTTATGTAAAGAAATGCATATCAAAAGAGAAATGGCATTTTTGAACCCCCATGGATATAGCCAGATAAAAACATCTTCATGATGCTTTATAACCAAATTGTCAAATTATAAACTAAAATTAAATTACTAAAACTATAAGAGAGAAATATAAGCAGATGCAAAATCACACAAATAACATCAAATCTGTTGTTGGCAACCTATAAAAATCAAAGAATCATGGGATGTTGTATTTCAAGCCCTGGAAGAAATTAACAATCAACTTTGATTGATATAACCAGAAAATTATTCTATTAACTTTTATAGAGAAATAGGAGAACTAGAAAAACACAATTGAGTCAAGGCATGACAAATAAGCCACGGCTGTAGAAAATTCTCAATACTATGCACAAAGGAAGAAGAAAAAAAAATTTTCAATCCATCAATACCCAGAAAACTATACATTTCAAGAGAAGATATTTGAACAGAGAATAATTGAGAGCCTTCAACCACGTCCATGACAGCAAACATCTACTACTTCCCAGATAGGAATAAGAAGAATGTCCAAGACAAAAATCCAACAGCCACCAGTAATAGCAAACCCTGCTAAATGTTAATCTTAAATGCAAATAGAGAGCCTTAAATCAGCAATCAAAATTAACAAACTGATTGGACTGAAAAAAAAAAAAAAAAAACACAGGCTGAAGCAGTGGCTCACTAGTTAAGAGCACTGACTGCTCTTGCAGAGAACCTGGGTTTGAGTCCCAACACCCACGTGGCAGTTAACTACTGGCCATAATGATTTCTTTGACCTCTGCAGTCATTGCACAACACAGATGCACTTACATAAATGCAGGCAATACACTCACACATATAAAATAATAAAACTAAAATATTTAAACAAAACAGTACAAGAAACTAAATCTTATTATCTGATGTTTGTAGGAGACTTACATAACTAGTAAAAATACCCAAAAACTTTCAAAGATTCAAAATCAACATACGAAGTAAATGGGAAGTGTAAAGAAACTAGTGTAGCAGTGCTCCTCTCTGATAAAAGAGATTTCTGAAGTAAGGCAGCAGAGATTGAGAGGAGCTATGAATAGAAATGAAAGAATCAGCCAAACCAAAGGATATAAATATTTATGAACCTAATTATTGCAGGTGCAAATTTTATAAATCAAATACAAATAATGCATAAAAGATCATGTGTGTTCAGAAACAATAATAACAGGAGTCTTCAGTAGCCCTGTTCAATAGCCCATTCAAATTTAGATAGGTCTCCCCTGAAAAAAAACAGTGATACTTTTAGCTAAAGTGTGCTATAGATAGCTGAGGTTAAACAGCATCTACAGACTATCCTACCTTACACATGCAGAATATACTCTATTCAGAGATGTATTTGAAAAGTTCTACAAATTTTATCACATTGTAGGCTCAAGGAAATATTTACTAAATATGAAACATGAAATAATTCTGTTTCATCATACCATGGTGCAGTAAGATTAGAAATTAAAAACAAAACAAAATAAAACTTTAGAAAACAAATTCTTGAAGACTGGAAACACACTTTAATTCTTATTTTGAATTTTCTAAAATGTATTCTTTGAGAAATTTCATACATGTACACAATGCAATATGATTGCACCCACACATTCTTTCCCACTTCCAACTCTCCCTGCATTTAAAACCTACACATTACACCTCCTAACCTCATGATCTCTACTTTCTTTTTTTTTTTTGGTCTTTTGAGACATGGTCTCCCTGTAGCCCCAGCTGTCTTGGAACTCACTATGTGGACCAGGCTGACTTTGAACTCACCAAGATCCGCCTGCCTCTGCCTCCCTAGTGCTGGGATTAAAGGCGTATGCCACCACATCCTGCCTCTTTTTAAAATAGCCAACAGAGGGCTGGAAAGATGGCTCAGCGGTTAAGAACACCGGTTGTTCTTGAAGAAGACGCAGGTTCGAATCCCAGGACCCCCATGGCAGCTAACAGCTGTCAGCAACTCCAGTCCCAGGGGATCTGACAGCCTCTTCTGACCTCCGCGGGCATGGTACGACACAGGTGCATTTACCTACATGCAGGCAATACACTCATACACACATAAAATAAAAATAACAACAACAAAAAAAGACCAACTGAGTCCCATTAGTACTGTTTACACGTCCATGAATGTGAAGTCATTCACTGGAGCATGTGCCACAGACAAGAGGCTGCACCCTCAACGACAAAGAAGAATGACTTTATTTCAACAGCTAACAACTGCTGGTTACTCACTCAAGAATGGGACTCATTAGTTTGTCCTCTAACCATGCTGTATTTCGGTTCTGCCTTACTCTTATGCAGGACTTGTGCAAATGAACAAAGATGCTGAGATGCACTTGTTTATTTCCTAGCAACGACAAAGAAGAATGACTTTATTTCAACAGCTAACAACTGCTGATTACTCACTCAAGAATGGGACTCATTAGTTTGTCCTCTAACCATGCTGTACTTCGGTTCTGCCTTACTCTTATCTAGGACTTGTGCAAATGAACAAAGATGCTGAGATGCACTTGTTTATTTCCTACAGGCAAAATTTGTGATTTCCTTAGGAACATAGCCTTATCCTATACTTGTGGTAAAAGCTTGTGTTGTTTTGGAGACTTCTGGTGCCTCCCTTATATCAATAATTCTAAGGAAGACATCACTTGCCTTCCACTGTGACTTTCATCTAATAATCCATGTCATTTGGGAGCAGCATTTTCTATCCACGCAACATGCCTGTATTGAAACTTATTTATTGAAAAATTTCACATTGGTTAAGAACACTGACTGTTCTTGCAGAAGACTTGATTTGAATCCTGGGACCCACATGGCAGCTAATAACTGTCTGTAACTCCAGTTCCAGGGGATCTGACGGCCTCTTCTGTCCTCTGAGGGCATTGCATGACATGGGTGCACTTACATACATACAGGCAATACATGTATACACATAAAATAGAAATAATAAAGTAATTTAAAAATTGCATATGAGGGCTGAAGAGATGACTCAGTGGTTAAGAGCACTGGTTCTTCTTCCAGAGGGTATGGGTTTGGTTTCCGGCACCCACATAGAAGCTAAGTTGTTCTTAAGTGCAGCTACAGAGCAGCAAATGTCATCTTCTGGCCTCTATGAGCATTGGACAACATAAGTGTACTTATATACATGCAGGCAAAGTAATAATACACATCAAATAAAATAATAAATAAATGAATAAAAATAAAATATGTTTTGAAATTAGCTTATTAACTAGTGGGTTTCTATAAGACTTGCAAAAATATTTCAATTATTATTTGTTATTAATATTTTACATTTATAAGTGCTTCACTTGCATGCATGTAAGTGTACCATGTTCATTCAATGACCACAGAGGCCAGAATATGGTATTGGAGCCCTTGAAACAGGAGTTATGGACAGTTATTAGCTGCCTTACTTAATATCAACATACATTATGAATTGAGCAAAACATCTTATCATAAATACTAGTTTTACAAAAATAGTCTAAAATATGCAACTATGATAGCAGATGGCCTGAGAGTGCCTGATCTGGCCTCTGCCTAGTGTAGGGGTGGAGAATTCAGCAGACTGCATGAGAGTGCCTCATCTGGCCCCTACTTGGTGTAGGGGCAAAGACTGCTGTAGACCACCTCAGAGTGCCTGAATCTGACCTCCATTGGTGGTAAGCTTCCCCAAATCAAGCTTTACCTAACCCTCTAATTTGGATTATGTGTGGCCCCTCCTATGTCCCCAGGGGTAGGCTTTTCTACCCTACAGTATGGTAAGACTGAGACTTTAGCAGATGGCCTGAGAGTGCCTGATCTGGCTTCAGCCCAGTGTAGGAGCTGAAAACTCATCAGACAGCCTGAGAGACCTGATCCGGCCTCTGCCTGGTGTAGAGGCTGAGAACTCAGCAGATGGCCTGAGATTGCCAAAATCAGGCTTCTCCTTAGCGAACTTCCCAAATTGTGCTCTGGGTAACAACTACCAGGGGTCCAAATGTTAGAAAGAAGCCTGAATGTACCTGACTAGAGCCTGATTCAGGCTTCAGTGGGAGCTTCTGAGTAGCCCATCTGAAGACATTAGTTCCCTCCAAAATAAAATCTGAGAGAAACTGAAATCTAGACCAATCAGCATTGCCTACCCAATAAGACAACAAGCAAGTTACACCAATAGTACAAACAGAAACAAACTTCAACACAACAAAAGAAGTCTTGAGTTTCACACAAGAATCAAAAACAACAAAAGGAATCCACATGCTAAAATCACAATGAAAAAATAATAAAAAGGAAAACCAAAATAGTATGTTCTCACCAAACTCCACCTGGCCTGTATAAGAGTTCTACAAGGAGAACTCCATAGAGATAACCCAGGACACAGAATTTAAAAGAACAATCATAAACATGACTGAGGAATTCAAGAAATTTAAAGAACACACAAACAAACAAATCAAAGAACTAAAAGAAGATAGGGATAAACTTCTGAACGAATTCACAAAAGAGATAGAAATGTAGAAGAAAACTCTGACTGAAATGAAGAAGGAAATGAAAAACTCAATAAGCCAATTTGAAACAATAGGAGAAAGCCTCATCACTATAATGAATGAAATGGAAAATAGAATACAAACACCAAAGGATAAAGTTGAAGAATTCAACTGCTCAAGCAAAGATTTGAAAAAAAAAAAATTAAAAACACTGGAATGGAATATTCAGGAGATGGCTGCCACCATGAAAAGACCAAATTTACATATCATAGGCATACAGGAAGGAGAAGAATTTCAGGTTATCAGTATTGACCAGATCATATATAGAAATGTAGAAGAGACTTTCCCAAAATTAGGGAAAGACATCCCCATACAAATACAAGAAGCACATAGAGTATCAAATAAACAGTACCAGGAAAGAAACTCCCCATGGCATATCATACTAAAAATAGTAAATATAAAAAAATATAGAATACTGAAAGCTGTAAAAGAAAAACAACAAGTAACATACAAAGGAAAGTCCATCAGAATTACAGCTGACTTATCAATGTAAACTATGAGAACCAGAAGAGCATAGACCAAGGTATTTCCAGTTCTAAATGAACAAAAATGTATGCCCAGAATACTTATGCAACAAAAATGTCTATTACAGTTGAAGGGGAAAGAAATATTTTTCATGACATGAATAGCCTGAAAAAAATACATTTCCACAAAACCAGCCCTTCAAGGAATACTTGAAGCAATACAAACCATGGAGAAAGGAACAACTATACCCAAGGGGCAAAAGAAAGAAACTGAATTAAGATATAATTGTGGAAACACAAAATTAGACAAGGGATGCAAATAGTAATCAAAATAAGGGCACCCTAATACACATCTTTCAATAACAACTTTAAATATAAATGGACTGAACTCCCCTGTCAAAAGACACAGTTTTGTTGAATGGATTATGGAACAAAATCCATCTTTCTCTTTTCTGCAAGAAATCCATCTTACCTTCAAGTACAGACATTACATTAAGGTGAAATGATGGAAAAGAATATTTTAAGCAAATGGCAATAAGAAACAAGCAGGAGTTACAATTCTAATATCTGACAAAATAGACTTAAAACTAAAAATAATCAGATCAAATAGAGTCCCTTCATTCTACTCAAAAAACAACGAGAAGATACTACAATCATGAATGTATATGCACCAAACTCTGGTGCACCCAAATTCATAAAAATAACACTACATGACTTTAAGACACAGATTAACCTCAACTCAATGATAAGAGGGTCTTCAGTACCCCACTGTCTCCTTTAGACAGGTCAACCAGAGAGATATCTGAGTTAAATGATACCATACATCAAATGGACCTAACATACATCTAACGACTATTCCACCCAAGTATCAAAGAATGCACTTCCCATTCAGCACCCCCTGGAACTTTCTCAAAAATTGACCACACACTGGGGTACAAATCAAACCTCAATAAATACAAAAAATATTGAAATAATTATGTGCATTCTATCAGAACACAGGGCAATAAAGCTTAAAATCAACACTGGAAGAAGCCCTAGTAACTAAATGAACTCATGGAGATGAAACAGTACACACTTGAAAGATGAGTGGCTCAAAAAAGAAATTAAGAAATAAATAAAAGTATTCCTGGAATAAAAAAAGAACAATACAACACAACAAAACCTCTGGGACACTTTCAAAGCTGTCCTAAGAGCTCTAAGTGACTACATTAAAAAAATCAGAAAAAGCACAAATAAACAACTTATGTTTGCAATTCAAGACTCTGGAAAGTAAAGAACAAATGAAAACCAAACACCACAGAAGAGAAGAAATAACAGAAATCAGAGCAGAAATTAATGAAACAGAAAGAAAGAAAACAATACATAGTATCATTTAATGTAAGAGCTGGTTCTTTGGAAAGCCAACAAGATAGACCCTTAGCCCTGTTAACCAAAAGAAAGAAAGAGCAAATCCGAATCAGCAAAATCAGAGATGAAAGGGGGAAATACCACAAAAGACACCCAAAAGAATCAGAACAGTAAAAGGGAATACTTTTAAAACATATACTCTATCAAATTTGAAAACATAAAAGAAATAGATACCTAAAATAATGAGAATCACTAAAGTTAAACCAAGAAGACAAAAACAGTTTAAATAGACCCATAACATATAAGGAAATATAAACAGTAATACAAAACCTTCTGACTAATAAAAGCCCAGTCCCAGAAGGATTTCAGGAGAATTCTAGCAGATATTTAAAGAAGACCTCCAACCAATACTACCTATATTATTCAAAATGATAGAGTCAGAGGGAGAATTCCCAAATCCCTTTTATGAAGCCAGCGAAACTCTAACACCAAAATCACGTAATGACACAACCAAAAAAGAAAATTATAGATCCATATACTTAATGAACCAAGATGCAAAAATTCTCAACAAAATATTTGCAAACTGAATACAGATGTACATTGCAAAGATCATTCGCCATTATCAAGTAGGTTTTATTCCACGGATGCAGGAATGGCTAAATATACTCAAGTCAATAAACACAATCAATCTTATAAATGGACTCAAAGACAAAAACCAAATCGTCATTTCAATAGATGCAGAAAAAGCTTTTGATAAAATTCAGCATGTATTCATGATTAAAAATTATAAAGGGAATTGGACTGGAGGGAACACACCTCAATATAATTAAAGCTACATACTACAAACTCACAGCCAACTTCATTCTAAATGGAACAAAACCAGAAGCAATCACATTAAAATCAGGAACCAGACAAGGATGTCTAGTAACTCTGCTCCTTTGCATTATAGTGCTTGAAACTCTTGCTAGAAGACTAAGACAAGTAAAAAAAAAATAAATGAGTATTAATTGGAAAAGAAGAGGTCATATGTTTCTTTTGCAGTTGATGACACTAATATTGATTACAGTTATTAGGTGAGCACTAATAATTGTTTTAATTTTGCCTATCAGTTTAGTTTTACAATTTTATTTATCTATCCCTTAGTGTAATTTTGGTACATTTTGTTTCAAAATGTGACCAACTTTGTGAATTTTTCAAGGATTATTGGTCAACAATAACTGCAGTGATCTGATAATGGGCTAAAATTGAGCACTCCCATAATTTATCTCTTGAATTGGAACCAGCAGTCATATATGAAAGAATAAAAATATGTGCTATTAAAAAATAACTGGTGCTACTCTAACTGATGTTTTCAATAACATAACTGGTTATAAAGAAAAATTCTGATACCTAGTGTTTTGCAAATCAGTGAATTTTACATGAAGAAATATTTAGGACATAATTACTAGCTTAAGGTTTTGATGAACGAAGGTGCATGGTTTTACATAAAATTTGTTTCTGCCTATATCACATACAAGGATGATTGCAACATAAAAATATCACAATATACACAATATTTAATTATGTGGCAGGTATCAGAATCCATGTGGCCATGGACTTATTTTCTTTTTATTTTCATGATTTTCAGAAGTTTCACCTCCATGCAGAGTTAAATTACTTTTTAGAATATGAAGATGAGCATATAATTAAGAAATGATATTGTCAGTAAAAAAGAGATTTTCTTTAATTAGGTTGATTAAGGTTGGTAACAACAGGCTATCAGGATTCTCCAGGGACTTTGTCCCTAATGTCTTTCAGTTCCACAGTAAGCTATAAACAGGGTCATGGAACATATTTTCTTACTCTGTCTCTTCTTCCATAAATCTATTTAATCTTTTACAAATATTTCCAAAGTGTTAAAATATCACTAGTTGTCTCTTTCATTTAATTTCATTTTACAAGTATCAATAGCTGACATAATTTGGGAAGACTGTAAAAACATTTTCATTTTAAGGGGGATTGTACACGCAGTTTATTAATGGCAACGATATAATCAAATTGTCTATCAGGAAAGTCTATCTTTTGGTGAGTTGATTCAATGTTGTGTATCTTTTCAATCTTGTAGGATGTGTAAATCCACAGAAATTTGGAGAGGGCAAAATCTACGTGATCTGAAGGCCAGTGACATTCTTATTTTAGCTAATGGTAATGCTAGGATGTCAAATTGATATGCATGTTCCTCACGTCACTGTACTGAGTTTGAAACTATTTTCTTGTTATTGTTACTATTTAGTATTTTAAAATGAATAGATACTTTAAGTTTTATCCTTATGAATTTGAAAGAATTTAGCCCACAATAGAATGAAAGTAATCTAAAATATTAGGCATATAGAGATACTGATATAACCAAAACAGTTTTCTTGGAAAAACTAAGTGTGAAGTTTCTCATAAAAAAGATATGAACCATGAAAAAGTATTTTTTTTTACAGATGATAAAAATTTATAATATTGGTAAGAATGAAAAAAT
>NW_008332686.1:1018046-1048769 GCF_000622305.1 Nannospalax galili
ATTAAACTTTGTTCTCAAAATTACTTGAACTGCCATCTTTAAGATTAAAGGAATTTTGGATTATTCTCCAACAAGTTAACATGTTTTCTTTAATCAAAATCACAGGTGGCTTATAGAGTCTGAAATGTTTCCCCAAATGTCCTTCTGAATGTGTCCATCCATAGGCTCACCTATACTATAAGAAAGTATATTAAATTGTCAAGGGAGAGGTAGTGGAGGGGGGTGCCAATAGGGCAGTGGATCTAAATACCAGCAAACTATATTCTATGAAAATCACAAAAATTCAATTAAAATTTTTAATTGATAGTTGGTAATAGTAAAAATGTTCACAAAAGAATATTATATACTGAATATAAATAATATTTATTATTTATATATTAATATTTTATCCCATGTTCTATTCCTATAAAGTACTTAGCTATGTAGTGCAATTAGAATTTGGTTATTTTTAGTAAATTGCTACAGTATGTTGTTTTAGAAATTATGTTAGTGTGAGCTATAGTGGAACCAATTAGACTTTTTTGTTGTTGTATTAAGACAAAGTCTCACTATGTAGACATGGTAGAATTAAACTCATGAATTTTCTGCTTTAAAGTCTTGTATGAGGGGCATAGGTGTGCATGCTCATTCCCTGTTCCTATTCTGATTCTTAAACAACTATAATGCAATAAACTACAGAATATGTGCAGAGCATTCACTCTCAGAAATGACATGGAAAATACTTTTTAATGATTTAAAGAAGTACCACAATTAAATGGAATGTACAAAAAAGAAATTCTTGCTGATGATCAGAATAATTCAAGGAAACAATAATTTAGTGACACATTCTTGGTATCCAGGGTATCCAGAAGGCAAGCATGCATGGATCCAAGGGCCTTAGATGAAGTGAAACATTCAAGAAAAGGAAAAGAGAAATTAATCTAGATAGTCATAAATAATAAATAATGATAAATAATTCTTATTTTGGTCTAAAAGATCTAAGTGTGTATCAGTAAGGTTGACTGGTTACAATTAAACTACATAAAAGTCTGTCATACTAATAAACTGAAAATTCAGTTCAAACATCAACTCCAAATAGTTAGCTGTTCTATGTTAAGTGGTAACAAACTCCTAAGCTCATTTCTTCTTGGCTGTTGGAGAGAATTCCAGGGTACTAGGTCTTGATCTTAGAATTTACTTAAGATCAGGACACCTAATGCTATTTTAGGAATACTGATTAGATGCTGAGATATATAACCAGTGAGAGTAAAGGAAATATAAAGAGGAAGAAGGAAAAAAGAAAGAACAAAATACAGAGAGAAGGAAGTAAGGGAAGAAGGAGGTGAGGTTAAAACAGGAAGAAATGTAAGCAAGAGCAAGTATCCTTCTAAGTGCAAGAAAGCTTGGGAGTGTGACTATAAATACTTGCAAATAGGCATGAAAGAGTACATCAGGCTTTTAACCTTTTCTGTGGCCGTCCATATGAAACACATCTTTTAGGATCTAAATATTTATTAATACTAATAAAGTATTCTAAAATGTGTGTTTCAACATAGAATGAATTATGATGATCAGTATCCTGGATACTATAGTCACAGGATTTAACCAGTGAGAAAAAATAGGCTGTAGAAATTTTGTTAATGAAGACGGAATGGAAGGAGTGTGAAACTGATCAGGAATTCTTTGATTTTTAAACTGTGCTAATACTTGTTATGATGCTGGATTAAGCACTTGAGAAAAGTCTCTAAAGTGTTATACCACCTGTTGTATTTGATAACAGATAGATTATAATTATTGTGCATTCTTTCTACAAAGCCTAATATAGGCCCCATATTGATGTCATGGTTTTATCTATTTGTAGTAGTAGATTATTCCTAGAGGCTTCTCAAAGTGGGTGATTATAAGTCTGTACTGTAAATCCATAGAGCAGATTTTCTCTTCAACATATGTAACTGGAATAATATATAGTCCACAAAGGTCCACTAAAATCCCAGTCCAATGAGCAGCATGATGGTGTAGCTGATGCTCTACACTTGGGATTGATAGTAAACAGCACTGCAGGGAACTCCTGATTGTAAAAGGCAAAAGCAAAAGATAGACATCTCCCATTGGTTTTGAGATAATCAATCATAATTATTGAGTTTTCAGTTGTTTTCTAAAATCAATACGATTATAATAACAAGAATCCTTAAGGATTAAAAAATTAGTATATTCACATCTTTGAATCTTGAAAATGTTTTTTATTTCCTGTACACACTTGTAAGTACATCAAAATTTTAAAGCACTTGTGCATGCTTTAAATAATGCATTTTATCACTAAAGTTTGTTATTTCCAATTACTGATGAATAAGTAATTATTTCTTTCTTTTGGCTGTAATTAATATTAAAATGCTGTTCAAAACCAACGAGAGGTAAGTTATGAAAAATTTTCAGAAAATTCTAACATATTTCCTCAGTGAATCCATTATTGGCATTTGGAGACATATGTTCCGTGTTTTGTCATCCAGAATGTGTCTCAGAAATAAATATATGACATGCCTCAAGTACTTGGCTTGCTTTAAAATGATTCTTTTCCTGTAATATAATTAAATTTTATCATGAAGTATTCCAATTAATAGCTACATGCATACATAATTATATATGTTTATAAATCCAGAGAAGATCAGATTTATGAATATTGCAATTTTATTCCAGACAAGAATACTATAACATTGGAGAACAAAGCCAGTTGCCCAAATCACTATTCAAGTAGTAACCAGTTAAGATTCTAAAGTGAAACAGAGCACTCACTGCTGCACAGTGATCATGTTCATCTTCATGTTTCCTACTGAGTCTTGCCTGAGTTTCTAACATCCATTCTGTCTGGCTGTGTCCTGCTCAGATCTATTTCCATTTTTCCCATCTTCTTGTGTTAGTAGAAGGATCACTAGTGGAAGGTATATGACATCTTAAACCAGAGGTCTGTGACAACATTCGTCTTGGTGGGCTTCTCGGAGTATCCACAACTCCAAGTACCTCGCTTTCTAGTGTTCTTGACCATCTACATAGCCACTTTGATGGAGAACCTGAGCATAATTTTGATCATAAGGACCAATCCCAAACCACACACCCATGTACTTTTTCCTCAGTCATCTTTCATTTTTGGATCTCTGTTATTCTAGTGTGTTTACACCCAAACTATTACAGATCTTAATTATGGAAGACAGAACTATTTCCTTCAAAGGATGTATGACACAGTTTTTCTTTATTTCTACATTTGTGATTACTGAAATATTTATGTTAGTAGTGATGGCCTATGACAGGTTTGTGGCTGTCTGTAACCCCCTGCTCTACACTGTTTCCATGTCTCCTAAGTTCTGTGCTTTCCTAGTAGCTGGAATTTATACATAAGGTTAACTGTGTGCAGGGATACTCATATACACATTCTTGCAACTGTCTTATTGTGACTATGGCATCATCAATCACTTTGGCTGTGAATACTCTGCTGTCATCTCTGTGTCCTGTTCTGACTCCTCCCTCCTCCTCTTCATCATTTCTATACTCAGTGAGTCTCCCAGTGTCCTGATCACCTTAGCTTCCTATGTCTTCATAATTGTCACTATTGTTAGGATGCCTTCTAAGGGTGGACACCGAAAAACCTTCTCTACTTGTACCTCCCACCTGACTGCCATAACCATCTTTCATGGGATCCTTCTTCTCTACTGCATTCCCAATTCCAACTGCTCACAGCTTTTTCTCAAAGTAGCCACTGCTCTGTATACAATCAGTATCCCTATGCTCAACCTCTCATCTACAGCCTTAGGAACAAGGATGTGAAGGACACAGTCAGAGGCTCATCAGTTCCAAGTTACATTCTCTCTTGACATAATTTAAATATATACATATACATGTGTATGTATTTATATGTGTTTCTTGCTTGACAGATTTTTAAGATTTGTTTTTATTGACATTTTGTGTTTTTCATACAGAGTATGTCAAACAATTTTAATCATATTTACACCACAACCCCACTGGCACCATCCCATAGCCATTGCCCCCACTGGAACCCATATACTCTGCCATCCATGTTAAGACCCACTATGTGAAGTTCCCCCATGCAATTCCATCCACTGATGTCTAGTCAGTCTATGTAGAGTTCCTTGTTTTAGGAAGATCAACTTTTCCTCACCTAGCAATAATCAGTTGCCAATATTTCTCTAGCTAAGATTGGGGTTTGCTGTTCATTTCTCCAGTTCAATGCTGGGTTCTTTGAGTTTGCATGGGACTTGTGAATGCTGACACCACTGCTGTAGAATCATATGAGTAGGTTACAGGAAGACTGTAGGACTCTATTTCCATATAGTCATGCACTTTCTCCATGGTTCTTATAATCTACACCCCCCCTTTCCACAATGGTCTCTGAGCTCTGAGTGGGTGAAGTTTAATATAGGAGTCCTGTCTCAGAATCAGCGTTGTGCAGACTCTTAATCTCTGTGTTTTGGTGATTTGTGCCTTTTTGTGTTTCTGGCTCTCTGTTGCATGAGGGATCTTCATTAATGAGAACTGAGAAATTCATCAGTGTCCTCTTTTTCACCCAAGTTCTATGTTCCGGGTGCCTTGGGTATAGAGGTTGCATTGTAGATGTGTCACATAGGCCTGGGTAATTCATAGACAATGTCTGTATGTGACCATTTTTGGTACTTGGTTAAAGTCTCTGACTTGTGCAAAATAAGCTTCTTTGATGAGTAGTGACTGGGATATTTGTCTATAAATATAAGGGTACATATTTTTCACACAGTAAGAAATTCCATTAGTGTAGGAATGCCTTGGGGTTTTCTTTAAAATCTATGACCATCCCACCCATGTGTATTTGGTTATGCTTGTAGTACCACATTTGAATTTTCTCCCATTAAATGGCTTTTACTCCAAGTATGTAGCTGTTGATTGGCCCCATGATAAAAGTACCACTACTGCACCAATGTCATATGCTCTGCTGGCCTTTGGTATCATGTGTTCTCTTGATTTTAGCCAATCTGTCTGGGGTACAATGACATCTTAAAGTGGTTTTAATTTGCATTTCCCTAATTGCTAATGATGCTGAACACTTTCTAAGAGGTTGCTTAGTCATATTTATTTCTTCTTCTGAGGACTCCCTGTTCAGATCCTTAGCCCATCTTTTAATTGGGTTACTTGCTTTCTTGCTTCTTTAATTTTTGAGTTCTTTATATATTCTGGATTTTAAACCACAACGTGGTCCTGCCCTATGGTCTCCATCATCTTTTACACTGCCTCGCACTGCATGCACTGGCTTGTCTCATCCCACAGAGCCCCCCAACCCCAGAAGGGCAGGGAGTCCCCATGTTCTGCCTCACCCCGTCATTCACCAAAAATAGCAACTACCCTATTCATGGTTGTGCTAGAAATTCCACACTCAAACATAAATTTTGTGGCCCAACAGCCACACAAAATGACAAGAGAGAGGCCTTATGGTTTTTCAGGCTTATATTCATAGCCTCTCTCCTTAATAGGCTTGACTCTTTCCCCAGAGTGTGGGAAGGAGGTGGAATCATGGCTTGTCATCATAAGGTCAGAGAAACTTCTGGGTCACAGGGTGAGTACTGGAAGAGAAAGTAGAAGAGATGTGGGATGCTAAGAGGAGGAGCAGGTAGGTATCCACAGCTAGAAGGAGAACAGGATGTGGGTTGCTTGACAATTTTAAGTACATCTATAATTTTGTATTTTTATATAAATTCTAATTCTACCTAATATTTTCTTAAACACTGTTGATGTTTTAGGTTTAAGCTAATGTATGGTTGCATTTTAGAAATATTAACTATCATATTATTTTCTAAGTATAGAATGATTTGTATATTCTCTATAACTCATAATTTTGACTGAGTACTGTATAACATAAATTTTATTTTCAGCCTACTCATGTATTTCTTGTTGAAAGGCAACTTTGTTTTTGCAGTATGAAAAGATTGTTTCATTTGGAGAAAAAAAATATTGAAAATACTAGGCACTGTCTTCATACCTCCTCTGTATTTTAAATATCAATATACTATGTCCCTGTTTAATAAATATTGTTACAAATATCAAGAAATCAATCTATTTGCTTGCATTAATACTCCCATCTATTATATAGTGACACAGAACCATATTACTAAGACATCTGTCAGCCCCCTGCTCAGTTGAAAAGTGGTGGACTGATTTCTTTGATGGAAGTAATTTAAAGACAGCTAATATTGTATTGCAGGCATAGTTATTAATGGTGAATATTAAAGACATCTATGATGAAAAATAGCAAGTGGGAAAGAAAGAAGCATAAAGTGTACAGTTGGAAGGAAAAAGAATACTGGGAAGCTTAGTGTTGGATCCAAGGCAAGTGCTGAAGGACAGACTCTCTTTGATATGGAGATCAGAGCAATTAGGAACAGGGCTGCAAATTTTCACTAGAACAATGCAAAGTGTATCCATCCTCAAGAGCATGATGACACCCAGCTAAAAATTTTAAATTAGAATAAATTAGAATAATTTATAAATTAGAATTAATATTGTCCTTCACAAGGAGTAGAGAAATATAATCTGTGGTGTATATTACAAGTGTCTTACTTTTATCAGTTTTTAGCCTGACATTATAGCTAGGATTATTTGTTAAATTTAGAGTGCTTGGTCATGATACATCAGTTATTGAGCAGTACAAAACCAGCAGCTTCACCACATCAATGACACAATATGATTTTGCAGATCAGTCTTTCTTTTCTTATACGTTTAGTTATTATTTACTATTTCATTGAATAAAGGTCCCAGATTTTTCTATAACTCAGTCTTATAGCTACTTGTGTATTTAAATTTGGGAAAATCTTTATATGACACAAAAATCCTTAGTAGAATGAAGATTATAGCTAGAATAATCTTTCATGAATGAAAAAATAAGAAGTAGGCTGACACCTTTAAAAACATGAAGGAAAATTTGAGCAAGGAGTTTAGAATGCTCAAGAATAGCCAACCAAAAATTCTGAATATACTATAATCAATTAATTAAATATGAAAACACAATGAAAATTATAATCAGCATACAAGATCATGGAAAGAATGAACACAGAAGAAAAGATTAAGACAATAGTGCATCCAATGATATATAAAAAAACTAAAATTAAAATAAATTCAATTCTGTTATATATTCTAGAATTAAAACTTGATAATCTATTTTTAGAAAATTTCTTTGATTTTTTTTCATTTTTCCAATGAAAGAAGAGCAGACTATTTCATGAATCTTTGTAAAGAAATGTATCTCAAAACACAAAAGACATTTTGAACTTCAATGGATATAACCAGATAAGAATCTCTTCATGATGCATAGTAGCCAAATGGTCAAAGTATGAAACAAAATTGAATTGCTAAAACTGTAAGAGAGAAATGCAAACAGAAGCAGAAAATTTCAAATAACATCACATCTGTCGCTAGGAACCTATAAAATCAAGGGCTCATGGGGTGTTATATTTCAAGTCCTGAAAAGAATCAATGGATATAACCAGATAAGAATCTCTTCATGATGCATAGTAGCCAAATGGTCAAAGTATGAAACAAAATTGAATTGCTAAAACTGTAAGAGAGAAATGCAAACAGAAGCAGAAAATTTCAAATAACATCACATCTGTCGCTAGGAACCTATAAAATCAAGGGCTCATGGGGTGTTATATTTCAAGTCCTGAAAAGAAATTAACTGTCAACCTTGATTTATATAATCAGAAAATTATTCTACTAAATTTTATCAAGGAATAGAAGAATAGGATTTTTTCTAGAAAAACATAAGTTGAGTCAAGTCATGACAAACCACCATTGCAAAAAATTCTCAATACTATAGAGGGAGGAAGAAGAAAATATATTTTTTCATCCATCACAAAGCAGAAAAATATACGTTTTAAGAGAAGACATTTGAACATAGGATAATTGAGAGATATCAACTATGTCCACTACAGTAAGTATCCAATACTACCAGGAGAGAAATAAAAATAATTTCCAAGACAAAAAATCAACAGTAGTTGGTCAAAGAAACCCTACTCAATGTTATCCTTAAATTCAAATGTCCTTAAATCACCAATTAAAAGAAGTAAACTGATTGAACTTACAGAAGCAAACAAATAAACAAACAAACAAATGGGCTGGACAGATGATTCAGTGGTTAAAAGCATTGACTCTTCTTGTAGAGGGTCTGGGTTTGATTCACAGCATCCACATGATAGCTAACTACTGTCGTTGAGTTCTTTGACCTTCACAGTCATTGTATGACACAGGTTCACTAGCATACATGCAAGCAATACACTCATACACCTAAAATAACAAAACTAAAATATTTAAACAAAAAACAAAATCTGACTATCTGATGTCTATAGGAAACATATAACTAACAAAAATATCCAAAATCTTTGAGTCAAATATTCAAAATCAACATACCAAGTAAATGAGAACTGTAAACAAACTTGTGTAGAGATTCTCCTCTTTGATAAAATGGATTTTGAACTGAAATAAATCAGAAGAGATTAAGAGGAGCTCTACATACTATGAAAGAATCAATCCACCCAGAGGATATAAATATTTATAAACCTAGTTTTTGTAGGTGTAAACTTTAAAAATTAAATTAAAAATGCATAAAAGGACACATATGTTGAGAAATAATAAGTCCTCAATAGCTCAGTCAAGTTTAGATAGGTCTCCCATACTAAAAATAAATAAAGATACATTTTATCTAAAGTGTACCATAGATAATTGAGTTCAAACAGCATCTACAGAATACTCCACCTTACACATACTGAATATGTTATATTCACAGAGGCATATGAAATGTTCTGAAAATTTTATCACATTATAGGCTCAAGGAAGGGTTTAACAAATATAAAATGAAATGATGCTCTGTTTCATCATACCATGGAGCAAGAAGTGTAGAAGTAAAAAAAATTAACTTTAGGAAATAAAATTTTTAAAACTGAAAACTTCAATTCTTATTTTGAGTTTTCTAAAATCTATTGTCTGAGAATTCCACACATGTACACAATGTAATATGATTAGACCCACCCATTATTCCCTACTTTCAAATCTCCATGCTTTCCACGCCCACATATTACACCTCCCAACTTCATGCCCTGGACTTTCTTAATTTTTTAAAATAACCGACTGTGTCCCATTAGTACTGCCCACAGGTGCATGAATGCGAAGTCATTCACTGAAGCATGTGCCACCTACCAGAGGCTATATCCCTAAAGAAGAATGACTCTTTTTCAACAGCTAACGACAGCCGATACCTAAGTTGAGGATGGAGACTCATTAGTTAGTCCTCTATCCATGTTCTATTTTGATTTTGCCTTCATTTTATGTAAGTCTTGTACAAATGAGTATAAATGCTGCAATTGGCTTATTTATTTCCTGCAGGCAAAATGTGTGATTTCCTTAGTAACATTGCCTTATCATATACGCATGGTGAGTAAACAAGTGCAAAGGCAAAAGCTTGTGTTGTTTTGGAGACTTTTGGGGTCTCTCTTATATCAATAATTCATAGGAAGGTATCACATGCCTTGTACTGTGATTTTCATTTGATAACCCACATCTTCTGGGTGCAGCATTTTCCACCTAAACAAGGTGCCTCTATTGAAACTTATTTATTAAAGTGTTGTACGTTGAGGGCTAGAACAATTACTCTGCTAAAGAGCACAGGTTCTTCTTCCAGAGTATCTAGGTTTGGTTCTCAGCACACACATGGAAGCTGCAGGTATTCTTAACTCCAGTTTCAGGGCAACAGACATCATCTTTTGGCTTCTGTGATCACTGCACAACATGAGTGCACTTAGATACATGCAGTCAATGTAATAATACACATAAAATGAAATAATAAATGAGACAGATGTTGAAATTAGATTCTAACTAGTGGGTTTCTGTAAGACTTTTAAAATATTTCATTTATTATTTTATTATTTTTATTTATGTGTATGAGTGTTTTGTCTGTATGTATGAAAGTGTACCATATGCGTTCAATGCCCACAGAGGCCAGGAGAGGGTGTTGGAGTCCATGAAACTGGAGTTATGGATTGTTGTTAACTGCCATGTGGGTACTGTGAATTGAACCTGGGTCTTCTGGAAGAAGAGAAAATGTTTGTAATCACTGAGACATTTCTCTAGTTCCTATAAGACTGTTTTTTAATTTCTTTTTTTTTACTGAATATTTGTGATTTTCAGACAATAGAGTTTGATGGTAGTTAGATCCCTTCCCCTGTCCACAATTCTCCCCACTGCCTCTCACCCAACTTAATGTACTATCATATGTACTTTTGGTTAATTCATCCTCTAAACGTTCCACTCGCTTATTCCCCAGCCTCATGCCTTCTTAAAACTTCTACCCTTGTATTCCCATTATTTACATATCTCATTAGTTTTACTACCCTCTCAATGATATTTGAATTGGGCTGTAAGATAGTATGTTTCTGTGTGGCTTTCCCACCCTTCCTCTTCACTAACCCTCTCTCACAGGTCCTCATATCCCTCCTCTTTCCACATCCTTGCCTGCTTAAGCAAAAAGTAGATAAGCAGAATATGGGGGTGGGGTGGAGAGAAATCACACTTTGAAATGAACATTGGGTCACAGAAGAACTTAGAAACAAAATAAAAGCTTTCTAGACTCAAATAGCAATAAAACCATAATCTACTGAGACCTCTGTAATGAGTCAAATCAATCCTGATCAGAAATTTTATATCTGAAAATGCTCACACTAAGAGAAATATGTTAAACAATAGCCTCTAGCAAAATACAAAGTCAAACCCAATTGTAGCAGATGGTAAAATAATAAATACTTGGGCAAAGATAATACAGCCTAAAAAGTACAATGCATGCAATAAATCATATAAAGAGTTGACTCTATGAAGAGATTAATAATATCTAAAAATAACTAGCCAAACTAAGCAAAAGAAGGAAAGAGTCAAACATAATCAATAAAATTAGAAAAGAAAAACAGTGATTCAACTGAATCCAATGAAATTCAATGATTATTAGGGTGCATTTTGGGAATTTATTATTCAAAAATCTGGAAATTATCAAAGAAAGGAATAAAATTATAAACTTGTATGACTTGCCAAAATGAAATCCAAAATATCAAAAAGTTAAATGATTCTATAATAAGCAATGAAGCTGAAACAGTTATTAAAAGTCACCTATAGGGGCTAGAGAGATGGTTCAGCAGTTAAGAACACTGTTCTTGCAGAGGACCCTGTTTGAATCCCAGCACCCACATGGCAGCTAACAACTGTCTGTAACTCCAGCTCCAAAGGATCCGAAAGCCTCTTCTGTCTTCTGTGGGCATTGCATGACATGGGTGCACTTACCTGCATTCAGACAATACACACATACACATAAAAAATTTTAAAAATTAATAAATAAAATATTAAAAGTCCTCTATAAAGAAAAACCTAAGAACAGAAATGATTCACTCTACTCCTGGTAACACAAACTGTTTTTCCTATTGTTCTCTCAAAGAACAGAACAGACAGAATGGCTGCTTCAAAGAGAATTTTTTAGTTTGGCTTCGACAATAAGGATGGGGTATCTTAACAAATGTGTCTCCTGCAGAGGCAGAAAACGAAATGCTTGCTCAATCCATAGGCTCCTTATGTCTATAGGATTCTGGAGAACCACTGGTCTTCAATCTTATAAGAAGACTGAAGATGTTCAGTGTGGTTACAGAGAAGGATGGTGTTGGGTAAATGTATCCTTCAATGAAAAGAGGGGGTGGGTCTAGAGAACCAGAAAGTTGCAGAGCACAGTGGGAAAAAGGGGTGGAGCCACAGCCATACTGAGCATGGATGAACAGACAGCAAGGGAGAGAGACTGGGGGCTGAAGACAGATGGCACATGCATTTCAAATATGGAAAAGGAAAAGCATATAAGAATCTGTTTATGTAAGTTCCTTCTCAAATGGCATATAAACTATGCAAAATTCAAATAGAATGCATATTTCAGTTAGTCAGTCTGAGTCAGGACGTGAAACCCTAGCGTCCCTGATATCCTAGAGTCCTCACAGGGTGTGGGGGCTCTGCCAGGGAGGGAAAAGGGAAAAATTTGGCTGAACAGATGGAAACATCAGCAGTAACAGGAATCAGATAAACACAGCACTGGGAAATTAGGAAAGCAAGCAGCAAGTCTTTTTCCAACCAAAAACTGCTGCCAGTATTTCCTAAGATGTGGGAAGCGATCGCTGCTGAGTCAGCCAAAGATGGCGCCTTGGCTGGCTGCCAAGCCTCGAGACCCTCCCTTGTTTAACTCTTGGCTGGCTGCCAAGCCTCGTGACCCTTGCTTGTTTACTCCAACTCAGGCAATCTCGAGGAGCCCCATCATGTGCTGCCTGCCTGATCAGAGACATCATCAAGCATGACCCTGCACGTGGCCCAATGAGCTGCCACTCTGCCTGTCTGCTGTGTGTGTGTGTGTGCCCTGATTGGTCCTGGCTGGGAGGAGGGCTGTTGGGAACAAACTACATAAGGATTGAAGTGTGTAATAAAGAAGAAGCCTGAACCTCACCTTGGTGTCTCTGTCGTCTTTCCTCGGCTCCCTCGGCTCTGCTGGACGGAGTCTTGGTTCACGGCAAGTGGTGGCCCGTATGGGGATCTCTTCAAGGCCTAAGAAAATTTAAATGTAAGGTCTGCGGGTAGCTGCGAAGGGGTAGTGCTAGTTAGGTTCCCGGAGACAGGGACGAAGTTAGACTTAGAATAACCTTTATAAAGAATGCTCTTACAGCATGGGCCGCCTCCCTGCAGGAACTCTAGCAGTATGGGCGCTGGTGAGGACATGCATTACAGACAAGACAGGGAAGTACAAGAGAGATATTGATCAGAGAGCTCAAGCCTTAGAAGAAGTAAAAGAAGAGCTCTCTAACCGAGACCAGCAAAGTCTCCTGCAGGGGCAGGAAGGGGAGGAGGAGCTTTGTGAGGAGGAAGACTTAGATAAGGAGGAAGGGGGACACGGAGGCCGGCTCCATAAGGAAGATTTTTGAATTTGGATACTTCCTGCTCGGCCGCAGACTGCTATTCTGCGTCGCAATTGGTTTCCCAAGTTTCAGTCCTTTGGAAGGATGTCCTTACAGGAGAATGGAAGGGGCCTTCTCCAGTAATAACCGGGACTTTTGAAAGTGATACTAGAGTAAATTGCTCCAAGCTTGCACCTACTCCTGTATGTGTGGTCTCACCCTTCTTTTTCCTAGTTTCCAATACTTCTAATAATGATACTGAAACCTTGTTTTGTACCAATGACACCTGTTTCTTAACTAAATGCTGAAATGCCACCAACTTTCCAATAGCTGTTGTGGTTAGGATGCCCACCATGGTCCCATGGCCAGTAAAAGTTCTAGAAAGTGTTTAACCTTGGTGGAGTTTGTTAACTTTTCCCAAGCAGGAAATTTATCCCCTGAGCTTGGGACCAAGCTTCAAGGAAATTGGAGCAGAGATTTTGACAGGACACTTTCTGCACTATGAGCCTCCATCGTTGCCGTCCATAACACCCGAGTGCAGATTGCCACAGCTCAAGAATGGCTTGACACCTTGCAGAAGACTTTTTCAGTCCTTAAAGACTGGGGCGGGATGGCCTTCTGGGATTTTCTGTTGATCACTCTATGTGTCTGTATGATCTGGTGTATGTGTAAAATGCGGGGGCGAACAGAGATGCAACAACAAATCGTTGTTCAGGCTATAGCTGCGCTGGAAAGGGGCGAGTCTCCCTCTGTATGGTTAACCATGCTGGACCGGTAGTCAAAGATGGGTAAGACTCCCTCATGGACATACCAACCTAAGACAGACTGCCAGCCAAGCTGCTGAACAGTTGATGACGGGTAAGGATGTTACACGAAAGGGGGCAACCTAAAACAGGCACGGTCCTTTAAAACAAAAAGGGGGAGATGTGGGAAGCGAGCGCGGCCGAGTCAGCCAAAGATGGCGCCTTGGCTGGCTACCAAGCCTCGTGACTCTAACCCTTGGCTGGCTGCCAAGCCTCATGACCCTCACCTGTTTACTCTAACTCTTCGCTGGCTGCCAAGCCTGGTGACCCTCGCTTGTTTACTCCAACTCGTGCAAGCACGAGGAGCCCGATCATGTGCTGCCTGCCTGATCAGAGACACCATCAAGCATGACCCTGCTACGTGGCCCAATGAGCTGCCACTCTGCCTGCCTGCTGTGTATGTGTGTGTGCCCTGATTGGTCCTGGCTGGGAGGAGGGCTGTTGGGAACAAACTATATAAGGACTGAAGTGCGTAATAAAGAAGAAGAAGCCTGAACCTCACCTTGGTGTCTGTGTCATCTTTCCTCGGCTCTGCTGGACGGAGTCGTGGCTTGCAGCACTAAGAAATAGTGTATGAAGATAATATGTTACAAATTTATGCAAATCTAATTTTGAAACATTTCCTTTTTGAATGCTCAGTCATATTGCAGAAATTTGTCATGTGCTTCCTCAGTCTTTTGAATCTGTTATTTCTTCTATGTGATCTTTCTGACAGTGTCTAGATTCTTACTATTTGGAACACGGTAAAGCTACACATTAGTAGTAAGTTATACACACATACACCCATATACACATATGTTAAACTTTTATACTTCTGATTGTACCACCTCCCCTGTGTAATTTCCTCTCTGAAGCTCATTTTAGCTAGTTTCTATATTTTCTCTGTAAACATGCTTCAGGACATAAATCTGGATTAAAACTAATATTGACCCAAATGGGCACAAATGAATTTAACTCAAAATCTGGGAAGATTCAAATCATACATCTTTCCTTATCTTCCACATTCAGCATAGGTATTGATTTACAAAGTCTAACAATCATAAAAAAAAAATGAATGAATCCACAACTGAACCCTTGGAATTGTGTTTCTGCTTTATATTTTGTGTTTTGACTGGTTTGTAGTGCTACCTTCATTTTGAGTGATACAAAAGTTTGCAGTGTTTGATCCTCACAACCTGTAAACCACCACGTTTCTTCCTAAAAGTAACACTCTTATTTTGATTTACAATGATCCAGGGTTTAATGTTATGCCTTCCAGTCACTCTTAAAATCCCAAATGCTATCTTTTAAAAAAAGACAACATATTGAATTTCTGCAATTTTCATACATTATAATTTTACGGTGTTTAGATCTCCTTCCTTATTCACACATCTCCTTGCTGACCCCCAATCAATTTAATATACACTATTGTATGTAGTATGGGATATAGTGTCTGATTTATGTCCCTGAATCTCCTTCAATGTGAATCCAACCACTGCAGCTTGATTAACCTACCGAGTCCCATCCCTGCAAGACAATGTCTTTCACCCTCCTGGCAGTCATCAGTTGTTAAGTTCCTTAGATTGAGTTAGAATTTTTTACTTACTCCCCTATGTCTAACCTGTGATTTTGTGTGGTTTGATCTTTCATGGAACTTGTGCTTGCTATCATCATGGCTGTGAGTTCATATGTGTAACTGACCAGCTGTCTGGAAAATTTGATTCCCTTGTGGTTAATTCACCATCTCTGGTCTTACAATCTTTCTGCCCCCTGTTCCATAAAGATACCTGAATCTTAGAAGTCAGAAGTTTGAAATTAGTGTCCTATTTACGGACACACTGTGGCCTCTTGTTCTCTACACATTGGCTAGTTGTGGTTTTCTGTCTTAATTACCATCTTCTACATAAGGAATCCTTCCTGGTGAGAGTTGAGAGATGAATTCATTTTATGTGTAGTGGTCTCATTGAAGATGTATCACATAGGGTTAACTGTCTCACATACACTCATTCTCTGTATTTGATTAATTCTGAAACTCAGTGCTGGTTTCCAACTGTTGCAGAAAGAAGCTTTCTTATTTTGAATTCATTACTTTTTTTTTTTTTTTTTTTATATTCTTTATAGCATACTTAAATTGTGTCATGGATTTCTCGTTAGAAGTATCAATAATTGCTGCTTTGGAATTCAATGTGTAGGCTTACATTCTTAATACCCTTTTTTTTTTTGTTTTTTTGGAGACAGGGACTCCCTGTAGCCTCAGCTGTCCTGGAACTCACTATGTAGACCAGGTTGGCTTAAGTCACAGAGATCCACCTGTCTCTGCTTCCAAGGTGCTGGAATTACAGGCATGAGACACCATGCCGGACTTAATTTCGGTTCCCTTTCTTTTGTTTTATGTGTATGAGTGTATTGTCTGCATGTATATAAGTGCATCTTTGGCATGCATTACCCATGGAGGACAAAAATGGGTGTCACATCCCCTGGAACTGGAATTATGGAGGATTGTTAGCTGCCATGTGGGATGCTGGCATTAGAACCTGGGTCTTCGGTAAGAACAGCCAGTTTTCTTAAACACTGATCATCCCTATAGGCTCCAAGAAGCTTCATTTTTGTAATTTTAAATATTTTGGTTTTTATTTTTATTTTATGTGTATAAGTGTATTGCCTGCATGTATGTGAGCACACCCATACTGTGCAATGCCCCAGAGGTCAGAAGATCCCTTCAGATTCCCCTTTAAATGGTATCAAAATAGTCTTAAATTTTGAAATCTCCCAAAATTTATGTTTACAAGCAAAGAAAATTCTTTAATGAGTGGTGATAGATACACTTGTCTGTAGATATGAGGATGCATAATTAAAATATGGTAAGACATTTTGTTGGTCTAGGGATGTGGCACAATAGGTTTTCTCTAGTATCTATGATCTATTTCAGCCATGTGTATTTGATTATGTTTACAGTACCATGCATAAGTCATAAGTACTGTCCCATTGAGAGGGTCTTAATTCCAATTAGAGAGATGTTGATTATCCCCAAGACAAGGTATCACTATTGTACCAATAGTGATAATTAGATGGACCAGTCATTGTTGTTGTTAAACTGTACGGCCAGGTAGGACCTTCATTGGTTTACTTCCTTGGCATCTTGAATATATCCTCTCATAACATGAGAGCTAGTCTTCAGGGAGGAGGCTTCCAGGTGAGCTCTGGCTTGATTGTTCCAAGTCCTGTATCCAGAATATGGGCCTGTCTTCAGAAAGAGAGTCAAACCTTCAAATTCTTGGAGACAATAAAGGGCTGTGGCAATAATCTTTGTTAATTTAGAAGTTTCTTGGACTACCTTGACCGATAACTCAAAGGAAGGATTCTTCTGCCTGGCACTGTGTTTATACATTTATACACATGCATTCTTAGGTATATTTTGTGTGTATTTTTCATTACCACTTAGAACTAATACAGTTTCCTAATTTTTTTCTCATCATGTAAGCATTATTTTTCTTTTCTCTCATTCTCCCCCTTTATATCCTCTCTACTCCTTCTTCAACTGAAGTACTTTCTTTTTTTCCATTTCCCCATTAACACTGGTCACTTACTAACTCTGTATCTAGAGCTCCTTTTAAGTGGAACTCCAAGATCCATCTTCCATGAGCTCATCATCTACCATCCATGGTGGGTGGGATGTTGTATTGATTTATATATCTTAGGAAAATCCTATAAGTAATCTCTTTTTTCTGTAAGAAAATCCAATAAACTTACTGTTTTACCAAATTGGACTTTGATTCAGTGGTTACATTTGCCTAGGTTTGGTTCTTTATCAGGGATGAATAGACATTTGTTCACATTGCTTCTGGAAAAGTAAATGAGACAGGAAGAGTTGAGGAATTAAGTTAAAAATCTACCCAAAGTTGATGAAAACATGCACAATTTAGTCTTCCTTCATAATACCTATGAACAATCTATCTTTTGTTGACAATAGATAACTCATTTCTCTAGCTTGAATTACTGGAGTTTTCTAATCACTCTTAGGTGACCTTAACTTTGTAATCAAATGAATTGAGTTAAAAATGAAACCTATGTTGTGTGCATTGAGACTCATAATAAAGTTTTAGTGGCAGAGGTTAAAAAGACATTCATTTGTTGACCTAGGTGGTTTTTTTTTTTTTCTTTTTCTTTCTTATTGTTTTGATATAGAGACTGACTACAAAGCTCAGATTGGCTTCAAACTCAATGTATTAAATAGAGGCTGGTCTCAAACTTGTACCCCTCCTCCTTAGCATCACTAACACCTGTATGTTGAGACTGTACCACTATGACAGACATAATTCTTGTCATTTCAATTCACCCTATTAAATGTTACTTTCTCTCCCTCCAAGATCTTTTTCTACCAAATAAAAATTGTGCCTTCATTTTATAGTGTCATACCAACCCTATGGGACATGTAGCTTATTATTTATTATTGAGATTATAGATACACTTAGTAGCACATTTGGCTTCTTGTTTGAGTTCTTGCTACCTGAACTCAGGTTTCAGTCTTTCAGGACAAGTGCCACCTCTTCAGCCCCTATAGTCTGCTATTACCACATATTTTATCTTCTCTGAGAGGCCTTTAGGATATAGCCAACCTTTTAACCCTAAATAAAAATGTCTAAAGATAATTCAAACAAAATCCCCAAAAAAGTGGAGGAAAGCATGTACAGTTGGCATGAAGACTAATAATTAGTATCTTTAGTCTACAAAGAGGCTGGCCAAGCTAGAAGGAAAATACTAAAGACAGAAAGAAAAGTGGCTGAAAAACAGACAATACAGAGAAAACAGAACGCTCTATTGGCTTTCCAGAATTTGTTTAACCCCCTTCAAAATCCAATTACTGTAATTAGATTTATCATTCAATTGGTAAAGGTGAAAACCTAATGCCAGATGTTAGGTGTGAACACATGTTCCTACATGTCACCAGCAATAGCCCTAAATAAGCCAAGTTTTCAAAACTATGTATCCAGAACCTCCTAACAATTACACGTCTTCCAAACCCAGCAATTCCTCTTTGCCAAAATTTATCTCATGAAAACAATCCGAAGCCAGGTGTCATGTGACCTTCCTTTACCTATCCTAGCACTCAAGAGGCAGAGACAGGCAGATCTCAATGAGTTCCAGGCAATTTTGATTTTATATGTAGTTTAATCCTTCAGTTTTTTTTTTTTTCAGAATCTATAAGATCTACCCTTCTGTGAGCAGCAGGTTGCTTTATTGTAGAGTTTTTGCTTTTTTAAAATATGATTTGACCATTCTTGAATTGGGTGTCCTGTGTAAAATGTTATATATTTTAGTCTTCAGTCATTGTGCTATAAAGTGTGCATGTAATGTAGTTTTTGTGCTTTGTATTTGGATACTATGATTCTTATTTTTCCAGATTAAAATTTGTTCATTAAAAAAAAAATGTTCTCCTTCTTTGAAACAAGCAGAACGCATCTATATTGCACCTCTTTTAACATATTTTCCATCTTGTTATTTACTTTCCATGTGCACAAGACCTGTGAAAGCCCAAACCAGACAGGGGAGATAGGAAGGAAGCCCCAGACCTAGATGAGAGTCTGTTGGAAACAGATGGATGCTGGGAGATGGAGAGTTAGTTTTTCTCACTGATATGGTGCCAGGTAGGTTGACCAGATTCCAGGGTGTGCCTCCACACCCGGGAGAATGTGAGAGCCACAGAATAGAATTGATTGGCCTTTAAATCACAAAAATTTCTATATATATTTTATGTATAATTTAAGGAATGAAATAATACTCAAATAACCTTCTAATTAATTTTAGGTAACACTTTCATTAAAAATTTTGTAGACTAATGTAATCATCCTTTGAAAAAATAAATCAAATTTATTGTCTTATGGTTATGGAAGACAGAAGTCTAACAAGTGTTCCAGTGGCCTAAAGTAAAGGCAATGACAGAGCTGCGTTCCATTCTAAAATCACAATAGGGGGTTTATTTTCCAGGGTCCGCACATCCTTCCCCACCAGGATCATGGCACATGCCTCCATCTTCAAGACCAGCAGCTCTGCATACTCTGGCCCTTCCTCCATCCTTACCTCTTACTCTGGACACACCTGTGGAAAACTCCTGTGATCAATCATCATTTTAACCACGTTTTATTCTGCACTGTGCTCTGGTTTTTTGGGTGATTTCTTCTTCTTGCCTACTCTTTTTTCCTAGAAGCCTTGATAAATTATTAATAAATCCTGTATATATTGAATAATATTCAAAATATGATTTCCAGCATATTAGACAGTCCAGTCAGTCATTCAACGGTTTGCTTCTTAATTCTTCTACCCTCCCTTGAAACAGACACATTCTTGCCATGAAAATATGACCAGAAAGTGGGGAGCAGTGGTACACACCTTTAATCCCAGCCCCTGGGAAGCAGAGAAAGGCAAATCTCTGAGACTTAGACCAACCTTTTCTGCATAGCATGTTCTATGTCAGCTGAGAGCTGTCTCAAACAGAAGGGGAAGGGGATTGTATCTTAAAAAAGAAGAAAAAAAACAAGCAGAGCTGACAGGAAAAAATAAAATTCGTATTAAAAAATTAGATATGATAGCCAGGTGTGGTGGCGCACGCCTTTAATCCCAGGACTGGGGAGGCAGAGGCAGATCTCAGTGAGTTCAAGACCAGCCTGGTCTACATAGTGAGTTCCAGGACAGCTGGGGCTACAGGGACACCCTGTCTCAAAAAGACCTAAATGCATTTTCTTTGACATTATAAAATTATATCCTCCACAATAGTAAAATGTTTATTTGGCAGAATTTTCTTCAGAAATTAATACCATCATACCAGTAATTTAGAAGATTGTTTTTATTCTTAATGAGACAAGGGAGTTTCCTCTAATTGTATTTGTCTCAGTTCTTGAAAAGAAATTATCAGTATTCTCCAGGGTCTGAGTCCCCAAAGTCAAGGAGTTAGATGTTGAATAAACAACATAACCATTGAATATAATTGCAAGGTACTGTGTTTTTCAAGGACGCAAGTGTGCCCTCAAATTTCATGCTAGTTGCAAAAGTTTATTCTCTTTATTGAATTGTTTATGAGAGTTGAAAATGGTTTTGAAAGGCAAATTCTTTTGAAAGAAATGACTAAATATACAGGATCATTTAATTTTGAGCAATACTATTTATCTTATTTATTGCTAATAGTAAGAAAGTCTATTTAAATATATATGAGGAAAATCTGTCTTTTGGTCAGTTCCTAACATATGGGACATATTTTATTATCTCTTGATAACATGTGTGAATTCAGAAGTATTTTGAGAAGAAAAATCTAATGTGAGATGAAAGAGAGCAACATTTCCTCAGTTTGGTGCATTCCATGTTGAGCTATAATTTGATGGTTTCTATTATCACTTTGCTGATTCATTCAAACTCTCTCCTCTCTCCTCTCTGTTCTTTCTGTCTTGGAGACCTATCTATTTTTATATAATATTTGTAATAGTTTTGTCTATGTTTATGTATGTGCAACTTGTGTGCACTTTTTGCCCTCTGTGGACAGGAGAGTGTGTTGGATCTCTGAGAACTAGTGTTACAGATTGGGATCTGCCATGTGGGCAATAGACTAAACTCACATCCTCTGTAAGAGCAGCAAATATTTTTATGCACTGAACTCTCTCCAATCCTTCTCCCTGCTTCTTAATTTACCTCCAAAGTACACTGTGACTACTTTCATAGGGTAACTACCATAACATTATTTTAGCAATGACTGTGCTATCAGTGCATCTTACAAACCCTGTGTACAACTATTATATTTGTAGCTACTAAATATGCAATGTATTCTTCACACTCAAAATGACAGTGAAATGTTCACACAAAAATTATGTATAGGTTTTCCTGAGTCTTTGTGCTTTGTTCTGGGTCACTTCATTTATTACAAGAAAGCTTATTTTTGACAAGATATATGTACTCTTCGAGAGTGGCGATGCCAGACTATCTAATAAGGATTTAAGAATATTGCCTAAATTATAACAGGACGTAAGAGCATGGAAAGGTCATTAGAGATTGGCAATATTAATACTAAAATTGTAGTAAACAATTTTATGGAAAGAGATATTAACTAAACTAGTTAAGTCATAAAGAGAGTAATAGGAATTTAGTGATAAACTAGGACAGAAAACTTATTTTCACTAACCTTTCATTTATTTGCAGATATATGTAGAAATTCACATATTAAGATGGTACTAAAGATATTTTAATACCTGTTTATACTGTATCATGTTTAAGTCACTTTAAACATATCAACTAGTCGAAACAACATTTATTATCATGAATGAAGTATTTTCTTTGATATTTTTGTTTGCTTGTTTTGTCCAGCTGACCTGAAATTCACTATGTAGAAAATCCTAGGCTGGCCCTCATCTCACAGTGATCTGCCTGACTCTGCCTCCCAAGTGCACGGAATAAAGGCATGGGGCACCATGGTCAGTTATAGTACTTTTTTAAAAATAAGATACTCGTGTGTGTGTGTCCATTCATCCGTCCATCTGTCTGTGTGTCTGTCTGTATCTGATGGGTAGCAGGTGTTGGGGTCAGAAGACAAATTGTGGGAGCAATTTTTCTTTTTCCACCATGTGAGTCAAGGGGATTGAACTCAGGTTATCAGACTTGGAGGCAAATGTATTTAACCTATTTCAGTCATCTAGCCAGTTTCAGCTTTCTTTCAGCTTTTGAAAATACACTTTATATCGTCATTATCCATCTCCACCCTATTGTACAATCACACACCAGGTAATGTGACTGTTTATATAAATTAACATTCTTTCATTAATGTTTCCCTATCTCTTCTTCTTCCTATTTTCTGCCCCTAGTAACTATCATTCCAATCTCAATGTCTGTGAAGTTATAACATTTCAATTATAAGATAGTGTTTTACCTGTTTTACTAAGTCTGGTGCATTTAAATTAACAAAATGATCATGAATTCTTGTTACACTGTTGAAAATGACAGCATTGCACTCTTACACCAGATGGTATATGAGCTATGTGTATACCCCATTTTTAAAAAAAGGATTTCTCTCATGTTTAGTGCTGCACTGTGCATTGAAGTGCACGGTGTGCTCAATGTACTTGCTTCATTACCTCTAGATAAACTCAATAGATAGGATGCTGGATTACATAAGAGTCTTGTCTACTGTATTCTATAATGTCTCTACTCATTTATAGGATCACCAACACTGGGAATGATTACCCTGTTCATATCCTTGCCAGCACTTCTTTTTATGTTAAATGCTCACTCTTGTGAGTGGATGTGATTTGCGTTTTCCTGATGAATAGGATGTTGAATATTTCTCATATCTGCTGTTCATTTCCATGCCTTTTTTCTAGAAATGACTGTCATGTCTCTTGTGCATTTCCAAACTTGGTTATTGTTTTCCTTGCTATTGAGGGCTTTATTTTTTGAGACAGGGTCTCCATGTAGCCCCAGCTGGCTTGGAACTTGCAATACAGACTAGGCTGACCGCGATCTCACAGAGTTCTGCCTGCCTCTTTCTCCTGAGTACTGGGGCTCTTTCTCATCTGTCTGGAAACTAATTTCTCTTTCAGATCACACTCTCAGTCATTTTGTAGTTCTTCCTTCCATGAGGAGTTTGGTTTGATGCAAGCATTTATTTCTGATTTTTGTGCTTTAAAGGCTCCTGTACAAAACTCATTCCCATTCTAATGTCCTGAAATATTTCCCTCCTGTTTTTTTTCTCTAGAAATTTCATCAACTCTTGTCTTACTTTGAATTTTTAATCAGTTTATTATTCATTTGGTAAGTGAAGAGAGACAAATAGCTAGTTATATTCCTCAGCATGTGAGTTACTACTTTCCAGCACTATTTCTTGACAAGATTGTCCTTCCTCCATACACATTATTAGTAATTTGTTGAAAATCATTTGATTAGTGATGATTTCAGCTGTCTTTACGGCGTTCCATTCTATTGATTTGATTTATGGAACTGCCACACTATTCTGATTAGTGTAATTTTGTAGTACATTTCAGTAATACAGTAAGAGTCTAATGCTTTACTGTTATGCACACATTTACTTCAACTAGTAAGGTTTTCTCCAGGACCATATAAGTTTTAAAATTGTTTTTAGTTCTCTAAAGAATGGAATTCATACTTTGCTGAACTTTCCTATTGAATAACTGGATATGTTGAGGAATGTGAATATTTTGGCAACATTGATTCTATCACTTTCTGAATATTTGCTATTTTCTATTTATTTTCTGCCTTCTTTAATTTCTTCCATCAATATTTTATATTCTGTTGTCACTTCTTTATTAACTATTTCTTTTATGTTTTAATCTGTTATGAGTGGAATTATTTTCTTCATTTCAATTTATCTAATTCACTATTGGCTTATGGAAAGGCTATTAATGTTGTGTGATGATTTTATAAAGTTAAGTTTTACAAAATTTGCTTAGTACCAGGACCTTTCTAGTTCACTAATTGTGGCTTCATATGTAGCATTACATTTCACCTTGAGCTTTATGAATTTGTGTGTTGTTTCCTTCTCTTTCATGTTTTTTCTGACTTGTACAAGAAGCATAACATTGAATAAAAGTGTTGAAATTGAGCATCCTTGTCTTGTACATCTCAATCAGAAATATCTGACTTTTATGATCCAGTATATTGTTAACTATTAACTATACAAGCTGTTCATTATGATGAAGTACATGCATTGTATATAATTCAATTATATTTTATCATTTAATTTAATTCTTGCATAGTTTTATTCGAAGGGATGGTGGGCTTTATCAAATATTTTTATTTTCTGTAGTGAGATTATAAGACTTTTTATATTTTGTTTATTATTTTAATTTTATGTGTATGCAAGTATTACCTGCATGTAGGTAAGTGCACCCATGTTGTACAATGCCTGTGGAGGACAGAAGAGTCCACTGGATCCCCTGGAACTGGAGTTACAGATAGTTGCTAGCCAGCATGTGGGTGCTGGGATTTGAACCTGGCTCTTCTGCAAGAACAACCAGTGTTCTTTACTTTTGAGCCATCTCTCCAGCCCCATAAGACATTTTAAGCTACATTCTTTAATGTGCTATTTGTTGATTTTGATATATTGAATCACGTTGGAATCTCTGGCGTGAATATCTTTTGATAATAGTAATCATCTAAATTTGCATTTGCTTTTCGACTAACTAATATTTTGATGAGACCAGCTCATGTATGTTTATAAAAAGCACTAGCTTACTCCATTCCCCATCCTTCTTAAAACCACTGCATTCTATCTCCCCTCTCATGGAGACTTCTCCCTTCCCCAAGGCCATTTATTAGTTTCCTGATCTTTCTGAGTTTCATAATTGAAACATAAAATTTCCTAAAATTCATTTTTAAATGTACTTGCTTATAGGGTTATTTTGTTGAGATAGTGTTTGGGTTTGTGAACAGGATAGCTGATGCTGATCTCGTAGAATGTGTCGGGAAATATTCCATTTATTCAACTATTTAGAATAAAATGTGAAGCATTGAACTTGCTTTTTAAGTATTTGGCATTATTCAACAATAGAGGCATCTCCTCATGAGCTTTGTTTGAGAGAGATCATTTATGTCTAATTGAATCTCAGTTTTTGATTTTGACTTGTTCACATTTTCTAGTTCTTTTTCAAAAGTATTTATATTGATTCTTTGAGAATTTCATATAATATATTTTCATCATATTCAGATATCCTATCCAGTTTACTCCCCCAACATCATGTCCTTTATTATTATTTTTCTTTTCTGAATGCATTCTTGAGTCTGATTTATGTTCCCAATGCTTTTGGATATAAGACCATCGCTTAGAGCCTGGTCAATGTACCATCTTGACACAATAACAGCAAGGCACATTTGTGCCCAAAGTGACAGTTTCTTCAAGAATCTTATCAGATATTTTGTCCTACACTTCCTCATAAAACTCTCTAAAGATCCACTGTATCTGTGGTGGCAATTCTAATTTCTTTTTATTTTTTTTTTTTAATCATTTTGAGTGAGCTTTTTTTTTTGTCTTTTTGAGACAGGGTCTCCCTGTAGTCCCAGCTGTCCTGGAACTCACTATGTAGACCAGGCTGGCCTCGAACTCACAAAGATCTGCTTGCCTCTTCCTCCCAAGTGCTGAGATTAAAGGTGTGCACCACCATGCCCTGCTCTAGTGAACCTTTTTAAACAGTATGCTAATGTTGTCTTTCAAAACAACTTGCTATTTTTAGTGTCGGTCTTTTCTTTTGTTCTTATTACCCATTTCACTTAGGCCTACTCTAATCTCTTTTGTCCATTAATTTTGTATTCTGCTTTATCTTGTTTTTCAAGTTAAACTTTCCATTTAGATATTTCATTTAACAACTGACTGTATAAGAAAGCCTTAAATAGTTTATAAAGTTTATCTCTCTTTTGTTAATATCAGTAAGACAGCTTGGTTAGAAAAGATACTAAATACTATCAGTTATGCTGCATTTTTGAGACTATTTTTTAGCCAATTTCCATATTTTATCATGAATTATGTATACTGCACTAGTGTTCTAGAAAAGATTATGCTTTTGTCGGGGGGGAGCTAATTTTACAGAGATGTATAGTAAGTCATTTTGTGCAAAGTACAATTGAACACTACCATCTCTGTGATTTTTTATAGTCATAATCCTGTAATTGTGGACAATGGAGTGTTAAATTCCTCTATTTTATGTTTTTAATATCTTATTGTTTTTATTTCATGTGTATAAATATATTACCTACATGTATGTAAGTATTCCAGTACTGGAGGAGAGGGCATTTAATTCCTTTGGATCTGGAGTTATGGATGGTTGCTAGCCACCATATGGGTGCTGGGAGTCAAACCCAGGTGTTCTTCAAGATCAGTCAGTGCTCTTAACCACTGAGCCATCTCTCCATCCTGGTCCTCTTATCCTTTGTCATTAGAAATGTGTGTTGTTCATATGTGTTGTTCAGGATAAACACACACACACAAACACACACACACACACACACACACACATTTGTTATTCATTCCTCCTCAGTCTGTGCCTTTCTTGTTTTATAATGGTCCCTTTCTCTCTTCTTTGCTATTTTTCATTTACACATCTTTTTACCTGCTATAAATACAAGCAAAATCCTTTATTTTGGATTCCATTTCAGAAGAGTATCTGAACTGTGCAACTCCATTTTCAGTCTATTTAAGTCTTTAAAAATGAATTTGACTGTTTGTAATCAGTGTATGAATGGATCCGATTATCTTAATCATTCTTTCACTCAGTGTCTTTTAAATAATTAGTGAACTAAAATAATAACACTTAAAAATAATTGCCAGCAATTAATATCTTACTATTGCCATTTGTGACCGACATGCTTTCTGTTTTTATTTTTTCTTTTGTAATTGTCATTCTTTATGGCTCAGCTTCATAGATTTCTGTTGTGATTAAATGACTTATTCTATTCATATTTTAATTCCTGGTGTTTAGATTTGGAACTATGTCCCACTCACTGTAGTGCTATTATATTTTTGTCATTCTCTCATTTACCTTTCCTTGTAATGTTATACATTTATAGATATTCTCAACATTCTAGTGTCTTAGAACTCAATGAACAGCCATCAAATTATGTCAACATTTTGATTGCAGGAATATGAAGTTGGTGGATTACTGGTACAGTATAGAAATAATGCTGCATGGTGTTGATTACAGAGAATACCATTCAAATAATGAGTCAAAAGTTCTAATTTATTAGATACATAAAAAGGGACTATAGTTTTCTGAATTCATTCCCTCTCAGGCTGTATTTCTCTGAGGTAGTTTAATTCTTAGGCTTTAAACCTTTTAAGCTCAGTATTATACCAAGAATGCTGAATAGAATCTCTGTGGTAAAGAAAGTATAATAGTTAAAAATAAATATTAAACATGGTGTATTTACCTAGAAAATAAAATACAAGGTAATTAAATCATCTTGAAGTTCTTGAATGAGAACATACCATTCCTGTCTTTCAGTCAAACCAAGTCTCTCCACCAGGACCTGAAAACTATGAGAAAACTGAAGAGTAAGAAGAATATTCTACAATAAACCTTTAAAACATTTAGTTATGGATTAATTGTGAGATGACTGACATGATCTATTTCAGTGACAAGCACTGTGGAAGGTAATCAGATGTGGTGAAAAGCATTTAATATGCAAACATAGATGTTAGGGGCAAAGATTGAGCTTGGGATGAGAAAAGAAGGGGTAAGTGCTTGGAAGAAGAACCGATAAAGAGAAAAAGTAAAAAGATGCATGAGAAGTACTGCAAATTATTATTGAATAAACATGTTTCAGTTTCCAGAAACTCCCTTTCTTTTAAGACTTCCCCAAATATTATTTTGATCATGGTTTCGATGGAGAAGATTACTTTATTAAAGCTCATGACAGTATGATGAGACCATTACCAGACTGGTTTCCTTAGGCCAAGGTACAACATCAATCAGTTATGTCTTTGGGCTGTGTAGAAAGATAGGAAATTTTCAAATCAGCAGTATATGTGAATGACTCCACAAAAGGCCTGAGTTCCCTGATATCTGCTGTAGCAGAAGGTGTGATGGTATCCATACATTAAACACGTGAGATTCCTAGTGACCAATTTCATGGGAAGCTATACATTGCTATAGATCAAGGAAACAGTGGATTTTCACAAAGTTCATGACATCCATTCATATTTATAGTGTTTCTACTTCCATTTCCAGAATCGATCCTTTATTCAGGTATAAACATATAAACAATATGCAATACTCAGTCCCCCTATAGATCATCAAAAGAAACCTCCTTATTAATGAATCATGCACGTGCTTTATATTTTTCTTGTTTACCCTAAGAAAGGATTTTAGTTTTCTAGATGAGATAGTATCTTTTTCAGTACTATCTTTTCTACTCTTTATTTACTAGTAACTTAGTGGTTGTTGCTTTCTGTATAATGAGATGTGTACTGCAGTTTGCCAGACAATCTGAAGAAAGTTGATGTAAAAAATTTAAAATGTCTTTAATTTGACTCTCAACAGAATGTTTTATAATGCTGAGCCTTTTGAGATTTCCACGTTGTCTGATAGTGGGAACACAAATTCAATAAGTAGATTGTGCTATGTTGTTCAAAGGACATTAAAGGTAATCAAATGTGAGGCAAGAGAGATTGATCTTTAACAGAAATAATCAAATATATGTTTTAATATGTATAAGATAATAAAACATACCTAAAATAGATAAAAGTTTGCAGTATTGCAATGCAAATCTATGATTACCTGACTTAAAAAAAAAATCTAAGAGGTGCTTTTTCTGGTTGGGTGTGTTTGTACAAATATTTAACTCCAGGATTCATTTGTAGGCAGAGGCAGGCAGATCTCTGCAAAATTGAGGCAAGCCTGGTCTTCAGAGAGAGGTCCCAGGCAACTGGAGCTACAAGGATACCTTGTCTCAAAATATCAATAAAAGGGTGTTTTGCCCCAAGTATTCTTCTGACATAATTGTGTGACTAAAGAAATCTTCAGTGATTTTATGATTTTAATGTGTCATAAAACTATGTTAATACTATGGATTCTAAATATCATGTATATTTATGAGTACTTTGTTAGTAGAATACTATTTACAAGAGCTGCTTTTTCATTCCAGATTTTAGGAAAGAAACCATATGACTGAAAAGATCAAAACTAATTGCTTCATCATAAAAATTTAGCACATGGCACAAGTACGATTCTGAATGGAAGGATGTTACATGGCTTTGAATGAACCACCTGTTTTCACTGTTTTCATTGGGTCTTTAGCTGACTTTTTATCACAGAAAAATCTTCTACTCTAAATTATGTTCTCTTTAATTTTGTTTTCTTCAATGAAGGAAAATGGCACTTCCCTTGAGAAACCATAGTTCTGTGACCACATTCATCTTGATGGGTTTCTCAGAGTACCCGCACCTTCAGGCACCCCTTTTCCTCTTATTTCTAGCCATTTACACAGTCACTCTGGTCGGTAACATGGGCATCATCGTGGTAAGAAGGATCAATCCCAAGCTTCACACACCCATGTACTTTTTCCTCAGTCACCTTTCATTTTTGGATCTCTGCTATTCTAGTGTGTTTACACCCAAACTGTTAGATATCCTGATTGTGGAAGACAGGACTATCTCCTTCAAAGGATGCTTGACACAGTTTTTCTTTATTTGTGCATTTGTGATTACAGAAATGTTTATGTTAGCAGTGATGGCCTATGACAGGTTTGTCGCTGTTTGTAACCCCCTGCTTTACAGAGTTGTAATGTCTCCTAAGCTCTGTGCTGTACTAATAGCCGGACCTTATATGTGGGGTGGACTGTGTTCCTTGACTATCACATACTCTCTTTATCAACTTTCTTACTGTGGATCTAACATCATAAATCACTTTGGCTGTGAATACTCTGCCATCCTCTCTTTGTCCTGCTCTGACTCGACCTTTAGCCAAATAATATGTTTAATAATTTCTATATTCAATGAGACTTGCAGCCTCCTGATCATCTTGGCCTCCTATATCTTCATAGTTGTGACTCTCATCAAGATGCCTTCTAAGGGTGGACTTCAAAAGGCCTTCTCTACATGCTCCTCCCACCTGACTGCCATCACCATCTTCCATGGGATCATTCTCCTTCTCTACTGTGTTCCCAACTCCAAAAACTCATGGCTGTTAGTTAAAGTAGCTACTCTGCTGTTCACAGTCATGATTCCTATGCTGAACCCACTCATCTACAGTCTTAGGAACAAGGATGTGAAAGACACAGTCAGAAGACTCATCAGCTTTAAACCACATTCGCAGGCAATATAATTCAAGTAAATAGCTTATTTGTTTTCTATATACATATATTTATTCCATGAAATTTTGTTTTACTCACTATGTACTCCAGGCTGGTCTAGATCTCACCAAAATTTGCCTGTTTCTTCCTCCAGAGTGCTGGAATTATAGGCATAAGCCATCACCCCTGGCATAATATTTTGT
>NW_008332686.1:1051050-1056442 GCF_000622305.1 Nannospalax galili
TTTGTGCCTTTTGGTCTTTTTGACACAATGTCTCGCAGCTTGTTTGAAACTCAATATGGAGACCACACTTACCTCCATTTCTCAGACATCCAACCACCTCTGCTTCCAGAGTGCTGGGACTGAAGGCGTGTACCACCACACCTCGCTCTATTATTATTTTCATTTCATCTTCATTCATATAAAAATTTAGAGATTTTGGTTATTTTTAATCCAGTCTCTTTCACACTTACCCAATATCACAATATGAAGATTGATGTTCATAGACAGATATTATTAGATAAAAATTATTTGTAAATGGAAAAGAAATGTGTCAATATCTTGGCTCGAGCATCTCTATCATCATCATTGGGATTGCTTCGGCTCTTGGAGAGGTATGTTCTGATTGGTTAACCTTTGGTCTTCCAATTTGTGTTTCTCTTCTTGTCCTTAGATCACTAGGTTTCTGATTTCACTTCAGCAGAGACACAATAGAGTTCAGCAATAATTAAAGCATCGATATCTGATTGAGTATAACCTACTAGCATTTTAAGAGTCAATGATCTTAAGAAACATAGCTAAGAAGACTGGATAGGAGGTTCTGTGTTTAGGAATACTTGCTGCTCTTGCATACGTCCTGGGATGGGTTCCAGCACCCATGTTGGGCAGCACAGAGCTTCCTGATATTCCTACTCCAGACACCCAGTGTCCCCTTTGGCCCTTCACAGGCACACATACACACACATCCATATATTCATACACAAACACACACATACAAAAATAACCATGGCTAAGTGGAAAACTTAAGGGTTGGAAAACAATTTGCCTCTGTGCAACTGAGAAGTTGCGAGTCAGTGGTCATGAGAAAAGGAAGACTGATGATTAAAGTCAAATTTTCCCCTAAAATATTGCAAACCTTTAGAGCTAGGACACCTACATTCCTTGGAAATACTAGGCATCATTATTGTCATAAGACACAACACACGATTTAGTGAAATTCTAATAATTTTAGGTCGTGTACTGTCTGAAAAATGCTGATTGATGTTAAGTGGACACTAAGCATTTTGTTTTTCATTTTGTCAATACTGATTAAAAACCTATAAGTACTAAATAAGGAAATATCAGTATATTTTAAATTCAAACAAGCCTGTTAAGTGTTAGTTGTATTCTTCGAAGACATTTTTTGTTGTAAAATTAAAATAAAAATTTTCCTATGATGTAAGTACCTTGTACAAGTCAATGTTTAGGTATATACAATAAGAGTACAGTGTTGTGACAATGAGATACCCTTACTCTTATGTGTACTGCTTCATCTATTTCTGTATATATATCCAATTATAATTGTTTTCTTTCTGATGAATAGACTCTGATCTTCCATATGACAAGGGTTTTCAGGAATAATCCATTATACTCCCAGTCTTTAATGTTCTCTTTAATTTTGTTTTCTTCAATGAAGGAAAATGGCACTTCCCTTGAGAAACCATAGTTCTGTGACCACATTCATCTTGATGGGTTTCTCAGAGTACCCGCACCTTCAGGCACCCCTTTTCCTCTTATTTCTAGCCATTTACACAGTCACTCTGGTCGGTAACATGGGCATCATCGTGGTAAGAAGGATCAATCCCAAGCTTCACACACCCATGTACTTTTTCCTCAGTCACCTTTCATTTTTGGATCTCTGCTATTCTAGTGTGTTTACACCCAAACTGTTAGATATCCTGATTGTGGAAGACAGGACTATCTCCTTCAAAGGATGCTTGACACAGTTTTTCTTTATTTGTGCATTTGTGATTACAGAAATGTTTATGTTAGCAGTGATGGCCTATGACAGGTTTGTCGCTGTTTGTAACCCCCTGCTTTACAGAGTTGTAATGTCTCCTAAGCTCTGTGCTGTACTAATAGCCGGACCTTATATGTGGGGTGGACTGTGTTCCTTGACTATCACATACTCTCTTTATCAACTTTCTTACTGTGGATCTAACATCATAAATCACTTTGGCTGTGAATACTCTGCCATCCTCTCTTTGTCCTGCTCTGACTCGACCTTTAGCCAAATAATATGTTTAATAATTTCTATATTCAATGAGACTTGCAGCCTCCTGATCATCTTGGCCTCCTATATCTTCATAGTTGTGACTCTCATCAAGATGCCTTCTAAGGGTGGACTTCAAAAGGCCTTCTCTACATGCTCCTCCCACCTGACTGCCATCACCATCTTCCATGGGATCATTCTCCTTCTCTACTGTGTTCCCAACTCCAAAAACTCATGGCTGTTAGTTAAAGTAGCTACTCTGCTGTTCACAGTCATGATTCCTATGCTGAACCCACTCATCTACAGTCTTAGGAACAAGGATGTGAAAGACACAGTCAGAAGACTCATCAGCTTTAAACCACATTCGCAGGCAATATAATTCAAGTAAATAGCTTATTTGTTTTCTATATACATATATTTATTCCATGAAATTTTGTTTTACTCACTATGTACTCCAGGCTGGTCTAGATCTCACCAAAATTTGCCTGTTTCTTCCTCCAGAGTGCTGGAATTATAGGCATAAGCCATCACCCCTGGCATAATATTTTGTAATTTTGTAACATTCCAATGTATTTTATATGTCTTAAAGAAAGAGAGACATTAAAAGAACAACTTTAACACATGGAAATCCTTATGTTTGAGAAGAATTGGTCTCAAAGAATCTTTCTGTTTATTTATCCTAATTTTTACATGGAGAAAACATATTCATAAGGTAAATTAAAGCAATGATATTTATTCAAGTTCAAAATTTGACTTTGACATGAATACAATTGTTATTAAAGGCTTAGACATATATTCAGCAAATGAATACTCATACAAAATGTGAAAAAAGGCTATCCTTATCACAAGAGTATTAAAATACAAAGCAACATTTTGTTAGGCAAACATTCTAAATTAAATGAAAATAAAATATGAAAATTTTGTGATTCCTTCTTTCAGTGCAAACATAAAAGAGCAAAGCATCATCTACAGACAACTGAAAACAGACTAGCCCTGAAAGCAGGAGAAATCCTGCCATGAAGAGGAGCAGAGCAGGAGGAGTAAAGGAAGAGGAAGGGAAAGGAGGAGCAACTGGAGCAAAGTTCACCTACAAACACCAAAATGAAAGAGTGCTTTGTGTGCTTCTTCACAATAAAACCAATGAGCTCTTAAAAATCAGAACAAAATATCAAATACCTTAAGTTTTTATTAACACACATTAATTTGTATAATGGGAAACACTGTAATATTTCAACATGCAAAAGTATCCCTACTCACATAGAAGGTTATTTCAGTGCAGCTCCCTCCCTGGAAAATTTCAATTCCTAGAAATCTCTATTCAACTATTGTCATTTCAAGTCAACGTTTTTAGTTGACACATACGCACAGATGATGCTTCAACTCATGGCTTAAATTTTATACTCAATATAGTTGGAGTTGAAGGCTTAAAGTACAGTAACACACAATATTTGGGCATTTTATTTACAAAAGGAATGTGCAAAACCCATACCCCAAATTAACATATCCTTTAGTCTAAATTTCAGGAGTTTTATAATTTTAATAATGAGTAAAAGCATTTTAATTACATATTAATAAGAACAGGTTGGTTGGTTGTATTTTTCTAAGACTAGGAGGTCTACATAATCACATTTTCTAGTAAGATTTAAGGACTTACTAATTGTATTCTTAATTGAGAAGAAGAGATTTTCTTCAAAATTTTGTAGCTCAGTGCAAACACCTAGTGAGATCCTTTAGGGATTGATTCCCCAAGGTCATGAACTTAGTTGAAAAAAACACAACCTGATATCAAAATATGATTTCTAGGTCTGCCTCAACAATAGAGACCAAAAATGCAGAGTATTCTTTACAGTATAAGACATTTAACATTTGCCACCTTTAGTGACATGTTTTGATTTACATCCCGAATTCCTAATTACAACATACTAAATTTCATATGAATTTTACATTTTGGAAAATATTTTTGAAAAGTTAATGAACTGATGAAAAAACTTAAATAATCCTCTAAATAAGTAAATAATCCTCTAAAGAGGCTGTGGTTACTCTTGGTTTACTAATCTCTTGTATATTAATTCTGATATAGGACACTCTGAAATCAAAATTATAGCATTTTTGTCAGAGGAACACCTTTGTCAGCATAATAACAGTGGTATTTGTCCATATAGCTGAGGCCTAGGACACAAGGTATTGAACTCTATTGTCTCCATCTTCAAAAATTTGTTGTCTTGGCTTTGGTCTTCACTGAGTACACTCTTTATATCTAATAATCCTAATGGGTTTTAAAGCAATATTAGTAACACCTCATAAAGATATCCTTATAAAGATATTATATCTTTTCAGAAGAAAATAATTATTATAATTTTTAAGTCTTCATTAAGATTTCTAGAAATTTTGAGGCCAAGAATTTTGGATTAACGGGTGGTAATACTTTGAATTAGAGGACAATATCACTCCAGTTAGAAAACGTGGTTGATGAAATTATTAGGCATTAAAATAATAAAAATGCTGTCTGCAAATGAAAGAGACAGCAGAAGTTGGCAGGTGTCTAAGTGATGAACGAGATTAGGGGTATTCAGAAAGAAGTGCACGATTATAAGTGTTTTTACAAATGTCATTTTGAGAGTTGGAAAGACGGCTCCATGAATAAAGTGCTTCTTGTGCTGTCCTGATAATCTGAGTTTGAATCCCAGAACCCATGTAAAAATCCTGGCACGAGGGCACTGGGGAACAGGGACAAGAGGATCCTAGGACCTTGCTGACAATAAAGATGTCATATATATATATATATATATATATTTATATATATATATATATGTGTGTGTGTGTGTGTGTGTGTGTGTGTCTTCGACCCTGCAGATTTTGTTTAGTTAAACTGTATTTGTAAATGTAAATTATATTTTAGATAATAAATACTGTGAGACATAAGTATTATATGATTGAATAATCTATGTCTGTCTCTTTAAATGTATTATTTGCATATCTGTGAAGTGCATTCAATTTATTAATTTTCAATTTTTATTATTTTCTTTATTTCTATTTAGTTTTTTTTTTTCTTTTTGTGCCTTTTGGTCTTTTTGACACAATGTCTCGCAGCTTGTTTGAAACTCAATATGGAGACCACACTTACCTCCATTTCTCAGACATCCAACCACCTCTGCTTCCAGAGTGCTGGGACTGAAGGCGTGTACCACCACACCTCGCTCTATTATTATTTTCATTTCATCTTCATTCATATAAAAATTTAGAGATTTTGGTTATTTTTAATCCAGTCTCGTTCACACTTACCCAATATCACAATATGAAGATTGATGTTCATAGACAGATATTATTAGATAAAAATTATTTGTAAATGGAAAAGAAATGTGTCAATATCTTGGCTCGAGCATT